>NC_056749.1:425963528-426165856 GCF_019279795.1 Protopterus annectens
TCCCCGGACGGAAGATTTCCCTTGTCCTCACTGTAGTGCGATCTTGGAGTTGGTATATTTAAGTTGCGGGGGGTGTGGGAGGTGCAGGGCGCTTGCCCCCCTGCATACACATGTTTTAGTGTGTTGGGTGGTGTTTTGTGGGGGTTCACAATTTCGAGATTCCAAGATCTCGAGATTCTGAACTTGGTATTCTGAAACTCGAGATTTTGGGATTTCGAATTTATTGTGAACATATATATATATATATATATATATATATATATATATATATATATATATATATATATATATATATATATATTAAAATAGAATGTATGCACATAGAAGCAGAGTGTATGGTATTTCAGTGAACATGCACCTAGAGAAGGACAACAGAGCGTAACTAAAACAGTCAAACCCTTACCCATCAGAACTCCCAGATGGACTTTAACAGCTCACCTAGCAATGCATTCCAGGATAGACTTTCAAAAAGAACTGAATCAGGCATTGCCTTATATAACTGAGGATGAATATTCACAAATCCTCATTCATCAAGCTCCCTGCAACTGTGGGACGAGTTTTAATGAGTCCGTAAGTGTGACACATCTGCTACAATACATCTGATTGCATGTGGTTGGCCATTTAATGTACGATTGTAGCTTAGAATGAGTCTCTTGCATATAAACTGTATTCGCACTACACGGGCACACACACACATGCATACAATCGCACACATATAGACATGAAACTATATATGTGTGTTTGTGTGTGTGTATATATATATATATATATATATATATATGTACGTATATAGATTATATTAACTGTGTGTATATATTAAAAATAGATCTTTTACCATCTATAGCATGATGTTCTTTAACAGTATAATGTAATAACAGCTGTGAATGAAAAAAATTTGCTGTGATGCAACTTATATAGATTTAACTTCAGCATTTGAAAGAGTCATACACAAAACACTAATCATTAAGTAAGAACAACTAGGAATTGATGTACTCTTGATAAGATGGATAGCTGCATGGCTTACAAATAGGATATGGCAAGTATCATACAGCAGTTGGACAGGTGAAATTTTTGTTTACAGCCATGGTGTCCCACAGGTAAGTGTCCAAGGCTCTTATTTGTTTAGATTGCATCTTTCAGACCTATCGTTTTCATATGAGGTGTTCTGCAGTCTGTATGCAGATGCCTGAAACTGAGTAAACTGATTACATGTGTTACAGACAGGGCATGTCTGAAAAAGAACTTGAATAAATTGACCCTTTGGGCACTGGAGAATAATATGCTGATAAATACATCAAAAACTAAGCATGTGAGATTTGGGAGCCATAAACTGAAAGGTATGTAATACAGCACACAGTGATTGAAACTGTAGATTTATGTAAGGACATGGGTAGATCGTCCTTTGAGTTTTTCTAATCATATCAACCAATTGGTTAATGATAGTTATAGACCTATAGGTTGTATAAAAAGATTTATAAAATCTAGGAACTCAGAAGTGATGAAGTAATTGTTTTTTAATTACATTAGACCCAAACTTGAGTATAGAATAACCGTATGAAAACCTTGTAAGAAAACAAGCATGAGTAAACTTGAAAGAGTACAGCGGAAGTATACCAAGGGCATCCATGGATATGAAAATGTAAATTATTATGAAAGACTAAAATATCTGAACTTGGTACAACATTTCTTACAAAAATCTTGCGTTCTCCATTGCTGTAAAAAAAAAAAAAAGACTTATACTAATGGAAAAAGTCCGGGCAACCGGACTTTTTCCATTAGTATAAGTCTTTGGTCAGTGTGCACGTTGTATATCAATCAGCGTGCACATTTTAGAATATTAATGGGGGGGGGGGTCATTGTATAATTAGTGTTTTTTTAATGGCTACAGAATATGGCATTGTATTCAGTAACTGGTAAGGACAACAAAGGTATAAAGTGGTGGCGTTCTCCATGGAGTGAGTAGACATACCGTTTAAAATTTGGCTACAGAATAATATTTCCTAACTTTGGTAAGTAGACATAGCTGTCATTTTTTAGGATTTTACTGCCTCTTCTGTAATCACAGTGTATGCCCTTTTGGCTACTCTAACAGTGCTTACATGTAGGTGCAGTCATGAAGATGTACTTCAGAGTGATATTACTTGCAGCAGTGCAGATCATCTGATGTCACCTAGGTAAATTTTTTTCAGAATGTTTCAGTGAAGGGTTTATGTGAGTGTGTGTACCTACAAAAATCTTTTGTATCATCTTTGTACAGTTATTTTATTGGTTCATTAGAAAGGATTAAAATGTAATGTGTTTTATTGGTTATCTGGAAGTGTAACTTGTTTCATTTCTTAAATTCAGAATGTAAGTACTGCTAGCACAATTTGGAATGAAGTGTAAAAATTGTAATCTAAATGTCTTTACCATGACAAAAGCTTCTAATTGTTTTTCACCTACAGAAGGCCTGAATGCAGAATACGCAAAAGGACAAACCATGGAAGGAGTGGCTGTGGCAATAGAGGAACCTCAGGGTAAGAACAGAGTATATTCTGTAACATTAACAGAGCAGAGTGGGTATTTAGAGAAATGGCTGCTTGTTAGCATCTACATTACCTGCTCCAAGTAGTAAAAATTTGGAGGAGTTAGGGAATAACACCTGGCACTAAGCCCAACCCCTGACCACATCCTGACATGCAACCACAACAAATAGCCAGTCGCTTTAATTCATATTTCATAGACACCATAGCCAAAATTACAGCGACTTTCTCCCTTCCACTCCCAGACATTTCTACATCCTCACCATCCCCTTCACCACAAAAGTCCACCCCTTTACCCTGCTCCACTACTCCCAACAACTTCTCTCTTCAATCAAATAGCACACAACAAACCTCTCACCCATCTCCACCTCTTTGATTAAAAAAATATTGTTAAAACTAAAACCATGCTCAAACTCAGCAGATAAGACTCCTGCTAAATTTCTAAAACTCGCTGCCGATTCAGTGGCATACCCTATAAGCATCCTAATAAATAGATCCCCTCAGTAAGCCTATGTCCTCAATTTATGGAAAAAAAGCCATCATCTTACCACTTCACAAAGGTGGCCCATCCACTGATATCTCCAATTCTCGTCCCATTGCTATACTATCTCCAAAATTCTTGAAAAATGTGTACAAAAGCAACTCTTAAAATATCTACTGAAAAACAGCATCCTTTCCTCTACACGACATGGGTTCTGCCCTGGCCATAGCACATCTACTGCACTTATCTTCTTCCTTAACAAAATCACCAAAGCTCGTGATTCAAGTAACATAGTGTCAACCATTTTTCTGGACTTATCAAAAGCATTCAACACTATCTCCCACCATACCTCCTCTCCCAGTTGTCTGCCTAACTCCCCATTCTGTTAACTAGTTCAAGAGCTATCTCACAAACTGAGAGCATGCAGTCAAATGGCATAACTCCATCTCTCCATTTCTGCACAATCCAATAGGGGTACCTCAGGGCTCTGTCCTAGGTCCTCTCTTGTTTAATATCTTCATTAGTAACCTGAACCATATTATTCAGCATGGGTCCCTAATCCAGTACGCCGATAACTGTACTATAGTCTGCTGTGCTAAAACCCTGGATAGCCTACAAAAATCCACCCAAGCATCATTTACTGCAGTTGAAAAATAGCTTCACAAAAAACATCTCCTTAAATCCAAAAAATTCCAAACTGATGATATTCCCTCCCTAGAAAAATACCCCTACCAACAATTGTAACCTTGAAATTTACTCAATTGAGATTGAGTTAGTAACCCATACTAAATTACTGGGAGTAATAATCGATGAAAACCTCAAATTTGACCTTCACATTCAGAACTGTGTAAGTAAAACCCACAAAAACTTGGAGTTCTCTACCAGCATAGTAAATTCCTCTCTCTCCCAACCAAACAAACTCTATCGTCATCATACCTCCTACCCTCACTAACCTATGGCACCCATTACTACTAAATCTACAGTCCTCACTACTCACAAAATTGGAATCTTGCCATAACAAGATAGCAAAATTCGTTACCAACAATCACCATTCTGCACACCACTGTCTAGCCCTCAAAACAATTGCAATGGCTGGAACTCCTCCACTCCCTACTTCTCCTACAGCTTACAGGTACAGACAAGCTAATATTCAAGCCCCAGGACTGCCCTGTTCTGAACTCTCTAATTACCCTCTATAACCCTGCTAGGTCCCTACGATCCGAAAACAAATTCCTCCTCCAAGTTCATAAACCCAAGTTACTAGTAGGACAAGTACTATACTCTTGGATAATAGCCAAAGCCTGGAACAACCTCCCTCCCTTTATCTGCTCCCAACAATGGCATTCTACATTTAAAAAGGAATTACACCTTTATTTTCTATCCAAATGGATATGCAAGTGTTCCACTACTGACTGCGCCATAATCTAATTCTCCCAAGTATTCAGATATACATACTCTAGCCTATTCTAATACTGCAAACTTCTAACTCCAACTGACTCTAACTTGCCCCAAAGCTACCTACCCGTATCTCTACAAAACACTTCCCTGACACACTCTCCCTAGCACTTAAGCCTCCCCTTCCTCACCCATTCCCTCCTCATCAGTCTGTTCTCCTCTCTATCTATCTCTCTCTCTCTCTCTCTCTCTTTTCCCTTCCTTGTTATTTCTCTTCCAAAAATTATATCTACTTGTAAATATTGTAAATACTACATCATCTTATGTTTGTCACAACCAAAGCACAAGTGTTCTATGGGTACTTGCGTATTATCGCAACCACATTGCAAACCGCTCGATAGTAAGTAAGAAGTGATAGTTTTTCACAGTTGTTCAGTTTCTGAGAAAGTTTTCTAATTAATTTCGACTACAATATTAACTACTGACTATTTTGGGTGATTTCAATAATAAAAGATGCGACTTTGCATATAACCAAGACCATCAGCCCCAACTGTCAGAATTTCGGTACAAACTACTCAACCCACGTTGTGTTGATGTGCAGTGTGTGTGGTTGTAAGTGTTGAGATCCATCTCATTTTAAATATTGTCAAAATAAAAATACATTTGCAGGCTGAATCTACATTGGGTGTTTTATAAATTAATTACTGCTGTGCTGTACCTAGGTAAAGTAAAAAGAAAGAAACACAAGACAGATACCACCGTCAGCAAGCAAGGCACCATAACAACTGCAGTCACTGATGTAACAGTACTATAGCTGGTTTCTGCAATTCTTCGCATACCTCTCAATGTGTTACTAGATGAAATCAGTGGAAATTGTAAAATAATTGTGGGTCAAACTCCCCAAAAATAGGGCCAGATGTTAACACATTGCTGTTTCAAACTGTCTTACAAACTGGACGCCTGTCCAGAGCTACTGGTACTTACATATTATTGAGTGGGTTGAAAGTGGTAAAATATGTGGTCTTTCATTGCCCATACAGCTAAATGTGTTGAAATAAAAGTCACTGTAATAGCAGACATTTCAGTAACACACTTGCCAAGTAACTTTGCCAACATATGTCGGCAGAAGAAGGGCTTGGAAATGAGCTGCTTCTCATGCAATGGCTGTGGTTGCGATAATATGCAAGTACCGTTCTATGTAATTACTCTGTAACATTCAACACCCTCGTGTTTCTTTGTTGTTCCTGTATTGCTACAGTCAGAAAACTTTTAACCTCTGTATTCACTTTTTAACATCCACTTGTAATTTTCTGTTGTTACTTCTCTCTTGTTATTTTCAAATTTGATACAATGTTATATCTATAATTAACTGCATGGAGCTTTTCTCCCTGGGCCACCACTGAAAATGGGCTTCTAAGCCCAGTGGACTTTCCCGGTAAACAAAAGACAATAAATAAAAATAAATAAATGTTTTAATGGTTAAAGTGTTTACCTCAAAGACACGAGATACATGGTTTGAGTCTCACCTTTGAAAAGAAATTGGCTAGACTTAAAATGACCTGCAAGGACAGCTATCCTATTACTTACCTGTGAACGTCTGCCTTTCCATACAGTTCACATTTATTATTGCTGACTGTACATGGGCTGATGTCAGTGAAGGCTGCTAGTAATACACAAACAGAATGTTGCATGTCTACAGAATCCTATGCTCAAACACTGTGGCACACAGTTTTCTTATTGCGTTTTTATATTCAGCCAGGCACATGAGGAACTGTGTTTTGTATTAGGTAGCCTTAGTCTTAAAAATCAGCCATGGTGGCAGCAACTATGTAGCCACTTCTAATGCCACATTGATGTTACTCAGACCTTAGCTGCAGCCATGTATGAGGAAATGCATTGTTACCATGAAATTATCAAGTATTGTGTCATTTGGAGACAGTGTCAGAAGAATGACACTGAGGTAAACTGGATTTGTTAAATTATTTTGTGCCACAGTATAGCCTTTCTTGGTTATGTATTTCAATACAAAGAGAAACACTTTTAATTTCTCTTATGGAAACTGATTATGTAATAGAAGTAAGATGTGTTGCTTTAGAAAGTCAGCCTATGATAAAGCTACTCACTCTTTTGCAATCACCACAATTTACCCCACATGGTGGACCTACTCACACAACAGAAGGGAACACTCATTCATCCTCACCTACAGATGTTATGTCTAACACTCTGGGTGATCAACTTTTACTTCCCTTCAGACACCACTATTCTGAGGACATACTTTCAGTCCTGACGGAGGCGAGGAAACCTACTACAAGGAGATCATACATGTGAAAAAGGGAAAGTTTCTCCAAGTCGTGTCTCCAGAGGGATCCCTTTCAAGCGGATACCCCTCTAGTCCTCACCCATGTGTGTGAACTTCTCAAGGCAGGCCTTTTGTACTCCTCAGTGAAAGTCCACCTATCTGCAATTTCTGCCTGCTTACCCCTAGAACCCCCTCTACTAGCCACGTTAGATGTTAAATTATTCCTGAAAGGGGTCTTGCACATCAGACCACCAAGAAAGCTTGTCCCACCCCCTTGGGACTTAAACTTTATTGTAGAAAAACTCACACTGCCTACTTTCGAGCCAACCAGTTCTGCAACACTTCAAATGTGCACATGGAAGACTGTTTTGCTGGTGGCCCTTACCTTTGTTAGAAGGGTGTCAGAGTTACAAGCTCTCATGGCCTGCCTACCCACCCTTCTTTCATGCCAAAGGTGGTCAATGAACTGTCCTTAAACCAGTCCATTCACCTTCTCCTCTCCCACTAATGACAGTGAGAGGAAACTGCATTCCCTGGACTTTCATAGGGAACTAAGGTTTTATTTAGACAAAACTAAATCAATCAGAAAATCCAAACAATTATTTTTATCCTTCCACCCCAGGGCCCTGGGTAATGCAGTCTACAAACAAACCATCTCCTGATGGATCAGAAAAACTGTCTGCTTCTGCTACTCCCACCATGGCAAGGACCTACTTAAGGGGGTAAGAGCTCACTCTACCAGGCCGTGGCATCTTCCAAAGCCTTCCTCAAAGGCCTGGACACAGCCACCTGGTCCACTATACATACCTTTACCAGACACTACAAATTGGACCATGTCTCAAGAGTCAGGGCAGGGTTTCCACCTTCCTAAGCTCTGGCACTCTCCCACACTAAGAATACTGCAACGTAGAATAATTGTGTAAAATCTTACCATAACCATAGATATCCTTCTATTCCATGTTGCAGTATTCCTTCACTCCGTCCTGCCCCCCTTCATTCCTATTGACCTGTCTAAAGGGCACACTAGAGCACCACCTAGACTACAGTCAGACTTGCCAACAAGTGGCAGTTCACACTTCTTGTGGACATCATTTTGCTCTTTGTACTCAACTGTCCGACTGGGCAATTAAGTTCTGTGGTCTGTGCGTGCAGAAATCACATTTAAGGTCCCTGGTTTATGGCCCTGTGTGTGACACCCCACGCACCTGCAGCAACCAGGCTTAAGCTTTTGTATAGGAGCCGATGTTCGGGTCTCCTCAGTCAGAGTATCCCACACTTAAGAATACTGCAACATGGAAGAGAAGGACATCAATGGTTACAGTAAGATTTTACACAGCTATTCCTTCAGGGCATTTGAGTTAACAAAGTCAAGGAACTTTTGCACTAGTGAGTTAGGGCTAGAGTAGGTTTCCCAGTTGATGGTGGGATAATTGAAATCCCCCATGACCAGAGTATTTGGCAATATTTGGATTGACTCGTTTGGTCAAGTTGGCCTCATGCACATCATAATCCATGGAGGGGGATCTATTACTAGCTATAACCTGAATGGGGGGGGGGTCTTACCCATAGTAATCTGGACATGAAGTAACTCCATGGAGTTGTCTAGTCTTACTAATCAGGAAATGAATTTATCTCCAATATAGATAGAAACACAGCCTCCTTTGGTTCTCACATATTTTTTTTTGCGGTCTGAAGGTATGGAAGGCATTGTAGCCTTGCAAGACTGGGGTACTGTCTGAGGCCTTGAACTGGTTTCTGAGACTGCACAGACATCTACATCCTCCAGCGATAGAAGTGCTTCCAGGGTATGCAGTTTTTCATTTAAGCTCATAGCGTTTAGCAGCATAACCCTTATATTGTTAAGGTTGGCAATTTTGTTTTTGAAACCTTGCCTAAAAAAGGCACTGTTGGGGAGGCAAGAGCCTTTGCCAGCAGCTGAATGCCTAGGGGTGCCAGGTGCAGACGGTCTTGGGCAAAGCAAGCAAGGTTCATCAACCATGTCATCCCAAGCTGACAATCTGGATCCCCTTTGAATGATACCAAAACTGAGCCAGTTATTGAAATAGATCATTTTTTGTTTATAGTGTGGCATAATTCTAGGTGACGGTTATATGCTGCTCAAGGCTAGGGGCATACCTGCCTGGGACATGCACTGAGATCTCAGTCATGTTTCTCTTCATACAGTCCAGTGAGGTACATCTCTGGTCATTCTTCCAACATGAGCTGTGGTACTTGTTGCTGAGAAACCTGAGTGCATGTGTGATCTGACATATCCAGGCACCAGTCAGGCAGCTGGCCATGACTTTCTCCTTATCTAACCCAGTGAATGGGACATCATGTGTGTCACTATGGAGTCTCCAATGCCAAGAAAAACATTTTTTTTGAGTGTTATGCCTTAAGGGCTTGCTAGGTAAGATACTGGTATCCGGCTGTAAATACTAATTCCTGGCTGCATGATTGAACTGACACACATTGTTTGGGGGGGGGGGTGCTGACCCACTTCTCCAGATCTGCTTAATCTGTGCATATTCATAGATTCATTCAAGTTCCAAGGCAGTGTCAGTCCATGGATTAGAATCATCTTAACAGTGCCCACCTTCATATGGCATCTCCTACCCCCAGAAGGGCAAACAGGTCTTGTCCAGGATGAATTTGAGTGCCCACCCAATCAGGGTCTCCTCAAAGGAAGTGAGGATGTTACTGTTTTATATGTAATGGAAGATCATGTAAAAGAGTAATAACTCAGCCCAGAAGTTAGTAGTTTATTGGCCATTTTGGGCTAATTTCTATCTCTTTCATTTCCCTACTATAAAAACTGTGTTTGCATGGTGTTGTGCACCAGGCAGTGCCAGTTAGCTATGGTTAAATTATTCCCAGCTCCACTAAGTCTCCTGTTCAGTTTTTCCCTTGAAACTAGTTTAACTCTCAACCTAAGCACTCAAAAACCATCTTTACAGCCCAGCACTTGCTCAGACCTAATAGCTAGCACTAATATACCCTGACACTGCCCAGCAGGGCAAGGCTCTTTATTCACCCCTCACCAACCAAGCAACTAAGAAGCTCACCCTACTATTCAGGCATGACCAAAGGGCAACTTCAGGTGCACTCTCCAGTCCAGCTGGTGATTCTGGGTATGCTGACGCAATGTTACAACTGCCTCAGGTACACAGACAACCCTCTCCTCCTACCACAAAACACTGACATATGCCAGAGATGCAATTATACAGCCAAACTGGAAGCTAAGCTGTCTCCACCCAAGACTGGAACAGACAGTCAAGAGGAGAAGGTTAACACTTGCACCACAACTCCAGCCGCACACAGATCTACTAAAACAGCACTGGCAAAAAATACACATAAATACACAAAATCATACTCGGAGGCTCTAAGTAAAAACCTGCAAAAGCATCAGAGACCTCCAAAGCAGACACCCAAAAAACCTGCACTTTCTGTCACAAACCAGACAGCACATAAAACACAAAATCAGTGTGCCACACAATCACAGCCCTTAAGGCGAAATAACATACCTAACACGCTAGTAATAGGTGATTCTATAGTCAGGCATACTGACGTCCCACTCACTAGGCTGGACAAGCAGGAGGTTACTTTTTAGCTGCCTGCCGAGAGCCAGGATCCGCTACATAACACAAGCACTCAGGTCACTCCAGAACAAGTACAAATATGACTCTGTCATTGCTCATGTTGGTGTGAATGACCTGAGACATACCTCCCTGGACTACATGAAGAGAGACATGGAAGAGCTCTCTGAACATGTAGCCCAGGCTGGTATGACCCTGACCCTGAGTAGCATCCTGCCCTCACCAAGAATGATACCTCAGTATAAAGAAAAAGTGATCAATTTCAACAATTGGCTAAGCTTCTGGTGTAATTCAAAGGTGATCCAGTGTCTGTCAGCATGGGACGACATGCTTGACAAGTCGCGTTGCATCGCAAGAGACTGCTTGCACCTGTCACCCCTAGGCTTTTGAATACTGGCCAAGGCTCTTGCTGCCCCCATAGTGCCTTTTTTAGGCAAGGCTCAAAAGTCAAACCCACCTCTGTAAATAGCACAATTAACAAAAAACTGAGGGTTATGCTACTCAATGCCAGGAGTTTAAATCTCAAAATGCACGTGCTCGAAGCACTCCTCAGTGTGGAGAACATCGACATCTGTGCAGTAACCAAAACCTGGTTCAAGGCTCCAGAGAGCACCCCAGCACTACTGGGCTACAACTCATACCACACATTTTGGCCACAGAACACAGACCGAAACACAAAAGGAGGGGGTTTATCCATATTCATCAAGGATACCTACACCTCCAGGTTAGTGGCGCAGCATGGTACCTGAGATCATCCATGTGCAATTAACATCGGGCAAATCTGCAATGTATATTGTGGCCTGCTACAGATCACCCTGCATGACCCAGGACCACCACTCCACCTTTCTGAAGACACTGGAAAACATGAAGGTCCTACCAAACACCCTGATATTGGGCGATTTCAAGTACCCTACCATTCACTGGGAAAACTGCTAGAGTACAAATTGCCAGGCCCAGCGCTTCCTGGAATTCATCAACTCAAATGCCCTGGATCAGCTGGTAAACTCCCCTACCAGAGGTGAAAACATATTGGACCTCGTCATTATCAACATGGGCGACAGGTGTTCCACACCGGAGGTCAACCCATTACTGGTTAGATCAGACCATAAACTAATCACTCTGGATGTCCACACCCCACCACCCCCAACTAAGGAAACCACAGTAAAAAACTTTCCCAAAGCAAACTTCACCTTGCTTAAGACAGAGGTGGTAAGTTTCACAGCCCCCACGCTAAAGGATAACGCTGCCCAAGATGCAGAAACCTTTACAAATGCACTCTGAGCATCTACAAGGATGCATGGATCATGCCATCCCTAGCAAAACCAAGACTCACTCCTCTAAGAGAAGGAAACCAATTTGGTGGACCCCTGCAATAAACAGGCTATACAGTAGAAGGAGGAAACTAGTTCAGAAAAAAAGGAAAGACATCCCTGATCAGAATCAGTAAGAAACAGGTCCCTCATGAAATCATCCAAGGCTAACTTCGAAAGAAAAATAGCCAAGGATTCAAAAGATAACCACAAAGCCTTCTTTAGCTATGTTACGAATCTAAGTGGCAACTCACAGATATGCACTGAACTAGTGCAAAATAGCACAAAATATACTGAACCTACTGATACTGCCAACATCCTGGCAGATAGATTCAGTGCAAACTTCACCCCCCTCTCACCTCCAAAAGGGCCCACAACAATACCAGAAAAGTGTAGTGTCCCAAAAATCACAGAAGCACAGGTGAAAATAGCCCTTTCAAAAGTCAAAAACACAGCATCAGTGGGACCAGATGGTGCCCCAGGCTGCATCTTGCATGAACTACAGAACAAATTAACCTCCCACCTAAACACGCTGTTCAACCTCAGCCTCTCCACTGGCTACGTGCCCATAGAATGGCGCACAGCAACAGTTATTCCCCTCCACAAAGGAGGGGCCACAACTGACCCTGGTAACTATCGCCCCATAAGCCTGACGAGCCTGGTCTGCAAAGCTATGGAGTGCATCATCATGGAACTCATTAACAAAGGCATTGGGAACCTCCAAGCACTTGACCCGACCCAGTTCGGCTTTGTTAAGGGCAGATCATGTAAACTCAACCTGGTGGACTTCTTCGAGACAGTCACCAAGTCCATAGACGAGGGAAAGGTGGTTCACACAGCCTACCTTGACCTTGCCAAGGCTTTCGACACCATTCCCCACTCGGGTATTACAGAAAAACTCACCAGCCTGAACATAAACCCCCCCTACATCACGAGATGGGTTGCCAACTGGCTTACAGACAGAACTCACACAGTAAGAATAGCTGGCTCCAGGTCCGACTCTAAACCAGTCACAAGTGGTGTCCCGCAAGGCTCAGTCCTGGGACCCCTATTGTTCGGCATATACTTCTCAGAAGTACAGGCAAACACAGGAGGACTATGGCTAACCAAGTTCGCTGATGACTTCAAACTGGGAGCCATAATTGACTCTTCGGCTGACACGGACATCCTCCATAAGGGCCTTACTGAGACGGACACCTGGTGTCAAAGTCATGGCCTCAAGCTAAATGTCAAAAAAGCATAGTCATCTCATTTAGGAAAAACAAAACACCCATGAATTACCACATAGGTGGCAGCCGCCTTAATACAGAAGAGGTAATAAGATATCTGGGGGCCCAGGTAGATAGTAATCTCTCCTTTGACAATCATATTGTCATAGTAGTTAGAAAATCCTTTTATATGGCCCATCTAATTACTAAAGGGTTCGCATCTAGAAATAAAGAGGTTGTAGTGCCCCTCTACTCGTCATTCATTAGACCCATCATAGAGTACAATGTCCCATTTGGGATGTACCTCACAAGACACTTCTAACAGCTGGAAAGACCACAAAAGTACCTCACCAAGAGGATTACTAGTCTCAAACTTATGTCCTATGCAGCCCGACTGAAAAAACTCCGGCAGTACTAAGTGGCATATTGCTTACTCACAGGTGATCTATGCCTGACTTACAAAGCCATGTCCAACTCAGAATTGATGGACATTCTCCACCAAAAGAAATCCAAGTCACTGTGAGTCACGTGCTCTAGTGAGCTAAACCTCACCACAACAATAAATAGAACATGCTGGAGGGATAGATTCCTGTCACAGAGACTCCCCATGCTTTGGAACAAAATTCCAAATTACGTCAGGCAAAGCCCCTCACTAACACTCTTCAAGAGAAACCTTAACAAGTGGATGGGTAACAGAAAATACACCCCTGGGATCATTTCATTGGCTTTGCTTGTCAGAGGATCAGTTAATTAATCAATGGGGCGGCGAAAGCCGACACACTCTGGCTAGGCTTGTAAATGTCTTCGGGCAGATAGCCTAGTACCTACCTATGAACTGCGTCCCTTTAGTATGTCCTATTTATTGGCAGTTATTCCTATCTATTTGAAATGTTCATGGAGGTTTAGGAAATACCCGTTGAGTTCTTAACAGAACAGTACATAATGCTAGACATAAACCTGGGCTTTGGTTGTAGTTCCTGTGTACTGTTTCCTTGCCTTATTTGGGGGAAGGGAAGCTACCTTGCTTACCAGTGGGAGTGGGAAGCATTGAGCTGCCTTTTGTCCAGTTTTGTGAGGTTTCAGCCAGTAACTAGTAGTTTATTGGTCGTTTTGGGCCAGTTTCTAGCTTTTTCCAGCCCCCTGGTATAAAACTTTCAGCTTGTACCTACTCAGCACAGACTCCACGTGGGCCAGCAGAGTAATCCAGGCTGCAGAGAGCTGAATAAGCGACTTTTCTTGATACTAAGTATATTTTTTGTTGCTTTCCACATCT
Organism: Protopterus annectens; assembly: GCF_019279795.1. Classification (NCBI taxonomy): domain Eukaryota; kingdom Metazoa; phylum Chordata; order Ceratodontiformes; family Protopteridae; genus Protopterus; species Protopterus annectens. Next base: position 425,977,613 of record NC_056749.1, read on the forward strand.
GAATACCTAGCAACTGTATTTCAACTGCCTTTCTGTTACATTGAAGCTGTTTTAACTGCATTTAACTTAATATTGCACTTGGAATCCTTGTTTGTTACTATTTGACTGTATTTGTAGCAAATTCTTCTGTGTAAGCTGTAGTAGCTGATTCATAGCATTTATAAGTGTTTGCTGTACCTGTTTCTGCCTGTTTTGTGAAAAAAAAGAAAAAAAAAAAAAAAATATCTCTTGTTTTTCCTGCTTTACTAGTTTAGTCCAGTTTCAGAGTTGCTGATTCCTGGGCTTTGGTTGTAGTTCCTGTGTACTGTTTCCTTGCCTTATTTGGGGGAAGGGAAGCTACCTTGCTTACCAGTGGGAGTGGGAAGCATTGAGCTGCCTTCTGTCCAGTTTTGTGTGGTTTCAGCCAGTAACTAGTAGTTTATTGGTCGTTTTGGGCCAGTTTCTAGCTTTTTCCAGCCCCCTGGTATAAAACTTTCAGCTTGTACCTACTCAGCACAGACTCCACGTGGGCCAGCAGAGTAATCCAGGCTGCAGAGAGCTGAATAAGCGACTTTTCTTGATACTAAGTATATTTTTGTTGCTTTCCACATCTGAATACCTAGCAACTGTATTTCGCCTGCCTTTCTGTTACATTGAAGCTGTTTTTACTGCATTTAACTTAATATTGCACTTGGAATCCTTGTTTGTTACTATTTGACTGTATTTGTAGCAAATTCTTCTGTGTAAGCTGTAGTAGCTGATTCATAGCATTTATAAGTGTTTGCTGTACCTGTTTCTGCCTTTTTGTGAAAAAAAAAAAAAGAAAAAATATCTCTTGTTTTTCCTGCTTTACTAGTTTAGTCCAGTTTCAGAGTTGCTGATTCCTGGGCTTTGGTTGTAGTTCCTGTGTACTGTTTCCTTGCCTTATTTGGGAGAAGGAAGCTACCTTGCTTTCCTGCTTTACTAGTTTAGTCCAGTTTCAGAGTTGCTGATTCCTGGGCTTTGGTTGTAGTTCCTGTGTACTGTTTCCTTGCCTTATTTGGGGAAGGGAAGCTACCTTGCTTACCAGTGGGAGTGGGAAGCATTGAGCTGCCTTTTGTCCAGTTTTGTGAGGTTTCAGCCAGTAACTAGTAGTTTATTGGTCGTTTTGGGCCAGTTTCTAGCTTTTTCCAGCCCCTGGTATAAAACTTTCAGCTTGTACCTACTCAGCACAGACTCCACGTGGGCCAGCAGAGTAATCCAGGCTGCAGAGAGCTGAATAAGCGACTTTTCTTGATACTAAGTATATTTTTTGTTGCTTTCCACATCTGAATACCTAGCAACTGTATTTCGCCTGCCTTTCTGTTACATTGAAGCTGCTTTTACTGCATTTAACTTAATATTGCACTTGGAATCCTTGTTTGTTACTATTTGACTGTATTTGTAGCAAATTCTTCTGTGTAAGCTGTAGTAGCTGATTCATAGCATTTATAAGTGTTTGCTGTACCTGTTTCTGCCTGTTTTGTGAAAAAAAAAAAGAAAAAAAGAAAAAATATCTCTTGTTTTTCCTGCTTTACTAGTTTAGTCCAGTTTCAGAGTTGCTGATTCCTGGGCTTTGGTTGTAGTTCCTGTGTACTGTTTCCTTGCCTTATTTGCGGGAAGGGAAGCTACCTTGCTTTCCTGCTTTACTAGTTTAGTCCAGTTTCAGAGTTGCTGATTCCTGGGCTTTGGTTGTAGTTCCTGTGTACTGTTTCCTTGCCTTATTTGGGGAAGGAAGCTACCTTGCTTACCAGTGGGAGTGGGAAGCATTGAGCTGCCTTTTGTCCAGTTTTGTGAGGTTTCAGCCAGTAACTAGTAGTTTATTGGTCGTTTTGGGCCAGTTTCTAGCTTTTCCAGCCCCTGGTATAAAGCGCTAAGCGCATTAGCGATTTAGCGGAGCTGCCACTGTTGCACACTAGGGCAGTGCCGGTTAAGCAGGTTTAAACTATTCGGCTACCTAAAGTCCACTCTTCAAATTTTCCTTAAAACTACCTTCCTCGAACTATACTACTGATCAAATCAGCGTATCCTATAACTAAAAGATCAACTCTACTTGACTCCAAGTAGACTATTCTCTATCTATTAAACCTAGCACTTGCTCCTACAGTACTTATTACCTTGATACGGCACTCTTGTCATAGATAGTACCCCAAAAGGCAACCCCCATTTCTCGGTCACCCACGTCCCCGGAATCTTTTTAAAGTTTTTCGTCTACCCTTCTAGCATGTCGAGGGATCAGTTGCTAGTGTCCTCTCCTGCTCAGCTGGTGAACCTGGGAATATTGAGGCAATGTTTCAATTGCCTCATGTACCTGAACAACCCTTTCCTCCTCCCACAAAACACAAATACATGCGAGAGATGCAACTATACGGCCAAACTGGAGGCTGAGCTCTCTCAACATAGGACTGGCAAGACCAGTCAGGAGGAGAAGGTTACCACACACACTATAGACCCAGTCTCACATAGTACCATTACAACCTCAAATCATACACATAAACACACAAAGACATACTCGGAGGCTCTGATCAAAAATCTACCAAAACAGCAGAGGCCACCAAAGCAGACACCCAAACAACCACCACCTCAGAACACAACACCCGCAACACATAGACCTCACAGTCAGAGTGTCAAACAGTCACAGCCCTTAAGGCCAAACACAATGCCAGACACACTAGTCATTGGTGACTCCATAGTCAGACACACTGATGTCCCGCTCACCAGACTGAGTAAGGAGAAGGTCACAGTAAGCTGCCTGTCGGGCGCTAGAATCCGCCACATAACGCAAGCACTCAGGTCTCTCAACAGCAGGTACAAATATGACTCAGTCATTGTCCACGCTGGTGTAAACGACCTGAGACGCACCTCCTTGGACTACATGAAAGAGACATTGAGGAGCTCTCTGATTATGTAGCCCAGGCAGGTATGACCCTGACCTTGAGCAGTATCCTACCTTCACCAAGAATGATGCCACAATACAGAGATAAGATGATCAGCTTTAACAATTGGCTTAAACACTGGTGTCATTCAAAGGGGATCCAGTATCTGTCTGCCTGGGATGACATGCTGGACAAGCCACGCTGCTTCGCAAGGGACGGCTTGCACCTGTCACCCTGGGATTCCGGATATTGGCAAAGGCTCTTGCCACCCCATAGTGCCTTTTTAGGCAAGGCTCAAATTCTAAACCTACCACCCTAGAACACAAAAAGGAAAAAACTAAGGGTAATGCTGCTCAATGCCAGAAGTCTAAATCTCAAAATGCACGCACTCGAGGCCCTTCTCAGTATGGAGAACATCGATGTCTGTGCTGTGACAGAAACCTGGTTCAAGGCTCCTGAGAGCACCCCAGCGCTATCAGGTTTTACCTCATATCATGCGTTCCGCCCCAAAATCCGGACAATACCAAGAAAGGAGGGGGTATCCATATTCATCAAGGACACCCACACCTCAAGACTGGTGGCAACGCACGATGCATCGGAGACCATCCAGGTGCAATTAACCATAGGCAAGACTGCTCTGCAAATTGTAGCATGTTACAGGCCACCCTCACAAACTCAGGAAACTCACATGGCCTTCCTGAAAACACTAGAGGGGATAAATGTATCACCAAACACCATCATACTAGGTGACTTCAATTACCCTAATATAGACTGGGAACACTACTCAAGCCCAAACACCCTAGCCCAAAAGTTCCTGGAATTCATAAACTCAAATGCCATGGAACAACTAGTCACCATCCCCACAAGAGGAGATAACATACTTGATCTCATCATCACGAACATGGGAGCACAATGTTCAACACCGAAGTATACCCCTCACTGGTGAGATCAGATCACAAACTAATCTCGCTGAAGGTCCTCATCCCACCCCACCTGAAATAAAAAGACCACAGTAAAGAACTTCTCAAAAGCCGACTTCACACTTCTAAAGACTAGTGTGGTCTCCTTTCAGGCCCCGAGCGGCGGAAAACAATACTCAAGCCGCTGAATCACTTACAAACGCCTTCTACCAGCACCTGCAGGACTGCATGGATAAGGCAATCCCAAGCAAAACAAAGACTCTTTGTACCAAAGGCAAGCGTCCAGTCTGGTGGACCCCAGCCATAAACAAACTCTACAACAAAGGAGGAAGCTACTACAAGATAGAGCAAAATCCTTAAAAGGTAAGACACCCTTGATCACTATAAGTAAAAACTAAGAGCTCTCATAAAATCATCCAAAGCAAATTTCGAGAGAAAAATAGCTAAAGACTCAAAAGACAATCATAAGGCCTTCTTTAGCTATGTTAGAAACCTAGGAGGAAACTCCCAGATATGCTCAGAACTAGTTCAAAATGATGTGAAGATTACTGATCCTACAGACATTGCCAACATACTGGCTGACAGGTTCAGTGCAAACTTCTCCCCTCCCCAAAAGGAGAGATATCTATACCAAATGAGTGCAGCCCCCAAACATCTCCAGCGCCCAAGTGAGAACTGCTCTCTCCAAAGCAAAAACACAGCATCCATGGGACCCGATGGTGTCCCCGGCTGTGTGCTCCACGAACTCAATGAGGAATTAAACCCACAGCTAGGACAGCTGTTTAATCAAAGTCTTACCTCTGGATACGCACTCCAGGAGTGGCGCACTGCAACTGTGGTCCCACTTCACAAAGGCGGTGCCTCCACAGACCCTGGAAATTACCGCCCATTAGCTTGACAAGCCTTATCTGCAAAGCCATGGAGAGGATCATAATGGACCTCATAAATAAAGACATAGGAATTTGCAGACTTTGGATCCAACCCAGTTTGGCTTTGTCAAAGGCAGATCATGCCTTTTAAACTTGGTTGACTTTTTGAAACAGTCACCAAAGCCATTGATGAGGGAAAGGCAGTCCATACAGCCTACCTCGATCTGGCTAAGGCCTTCGATACAATACCCCACTCGGGTATCATTGAAAAACTCATCAGCTTAAATGTTAACCCATACATCACAAGATGGGTTGCAAACTGGCTGAGTGACAGAACCCACAGGGTCAGAGTTGCTGGCGCCATGTCAGACTCAAAGCCTGTCACAAGTGGTGTCCCACAGGGCTCAGTCCTGGGCCCACTCTTGTTTGGCATCTACTTTTCCGAGTACAAGCAAACACAGGAGGGTTATGGCTGACAAAGTTTGCAGATGACTGCAAACTGGGAGCCATAGTAGAAAACACATCTGGCACAGATATCCTTCAGAAGGGTCTCACAGAAACGGATAACTGGTGCCAGAGCCATGGCCTAAAGTTAAATGCCAAAAATGCATAGTCATACCCTTCGGGAAAAACAAGGTTACCCCTAGCTACCAAATAGGTGGCAATCCACTGAGCACAGAAGAAGTTATCAGGGACCTGGGGACCCAGGTTGATAGTAGTCTGTCATTCGACACCCATGTAGCTAAAGTAGTTAGGAAGTCCTTCTACATTGCCCACCTTATCATGAAGGGATTCTCATCTAGATCAAGGGAGGTCATAGTCTCCCTTTACTCATCACTCATCAGACCAATGATTGAGTACAATGCCCCATTCGAATGTATCTGACCCGACACTTGCAGCAGCTGGAGAGGCCACAAAAGTTCCTCACCAAAAGGATAAAGGGTCTCAAAAATCTGTCCTATGCTGCCCGACTGAAAGAACTCCAGCTCTATTCAGTCGCCACGCTTGCTCAGAGGTGACCTTTGCCTAACATACAAGGCCATGTCAAACCCAGATTTGATGAATATGCTTCACCTCAAAAATCTAGATCCATCAGAGCCACAAGGGCGGGAGACTTAAACCTCGACACGGCTATTAATAGGACGTGCTGGAGAGATAGATTCATCACCCAAAGACTCCCTATGCTGTGGAACAAAATCCCGGTACATGTGAGGCAGAGCACCTCGCTGGCCTTGTTCAAGAGAAATCTTGACCAATGGATGGGAGATCGCAGATATACCCCAGGAATTACCTCAGTGTCACTGCTCGACAGAGGCACAGCAAAATAATGGGTATAGTTCCCCATACTAAAGGGGTGGCGTAAGCCACAAAACAATGGGCTAGGCTTATAAATGCCCTCGGGCAGATAGCCTAGTATGAACCTATGAACCTATGCAGGAGTCTGTAAGAAACCAATTGTAGAGATTAAGCTTCAAATCCATTTTGGTAGTTGAGGTTAGTATATTGATCCTTTTGGTTTGGAACCTTTTGCTTTTCTCCCCCTCCCCCCACAAATTATGTGTGATGTGTTTAGATAGATACAAACTAAATGCTGTTCTGTAATTGGTCTGATCAGATCAAAGTACAGCGGAATGATGACTTATTTTAATCTGGAAAAAAAACAACTTTTGTTGTTAATTAGTCTAGCTAGAGGAATTTCCTGTTGCTGTTGCTTTGTGGTGGCCAAAGGATAGGGAGTTGTCTACAAAGGTGATAAGATCTCTAACAACTGGAGTGAGATGATGTCCAAACATTGTAAGCCGCTGTTGAGTTTTGTTTATCAAATACAACAAAGCTACACTTGTTTGCATTTAATTTTTGCTACACCACTAATCTGTTTGTTTTACCCTTGCAGTTTTAACACAGTAACAGATGCTGAATGAAGAACAATTTCAGGATTGTAGTCATCTGCAAATTTAGTTAGCTACACGCGGGTTAGGGGTTTGGCGATCCAAGAAGTAAATACCAAACAAAAGGAGACCCAGTGCTGTTCCCTAAGGAATGCCACTAGTCATACTTTTGCTTTCGGAGGTGGTACCTGCTAGTTAATCCATGTGGGTTCTGTTAGACAGGTTTCTTGGACTGAGTGCAACAAAGACCCTTGAAAAGGGAGTGTCTGAGTGCAACAAAGACTCTTGAAAAGGGAGTGTTCATGTCCCAACATGAGTACTGTCTTCCTCACCTAATTTACAACTGACAATGTTAGATCCTTCAGGTGTGTTGCTCAGCTGCACCCCACAAGCTCCAAGATGCAACATCAATGCCATTTATTAAAGGCAGTGCACAGACTATGCGTATGAAAGAGCAGATATCTTGCAGTAGCTGTACTCATCTACAAGCTTAATTTCCTACTGTTACTCCACGTAGATCTATTGCTGCAGTCCTTCCTAACTCATTTCAATCCTCCACACTAACAAATGTCGTTATCACCTTCTGAGCACATATTAGAACTGGTGAGATATGGTACACTCACCTGGAAACTACTCCACTGAAACACATTTGGTAGTGCTTGACAGACTTGCTTTCCTTGCATTCCCCTAATGTAAAACTTTAACTATCACCATATAATTAAACAGTACAGTAAAATGGAAATAGCTTTATTAAATCAACAGTTTAGCACTTTCATCCTTCTAGCAGCAAGGCTTCATTAGAATAAAGTTTAAATGCTTTCAAAACATCACATACATAACAAGGTTAAAGTGCAATACATGCAGTTCAAAAATGATCTTACAAAACTGAAAACTTGTAAAATCTTAAAATAGGAAAACAAGTTTGTGCCCCATTCATCCCATATAAATAAACAAATACGTAAAGTGAAGCACAGCTCAAAAAAAAAAAAGAATCTGCATTAAGACTGGGCATATATCAAAAATATATAAAACAGGTATGTAGTGGTAAAAAGTGTTGTGTAAAGAGGATTTCACCAAAAATATCTAGCCTTAAGGTAACACTTAAATATTCTTTTGTTTAGAAGAGGGGGTGTTCAGCACATAATAACTACTGTTGCAATTCGTTGAGTTGTAAATATTTGTTAAAAGTTTGAGAAATGATCAGTAACAGAGAAAACACATCTACGGAAGCAATGGCACTCCCTGCTGTGTTTCCATAATGCATTAGCCTTGTCCTGGGTCCTAGTGGCATAACTCTGGTCATACAGAAGTTGTGGGAGTTTTCTAGTTGTCTGCTGTTCACAGAAGACTGGCAACTCAAAACACCATATAAACTATACCAATGAATTACAAGTGTAGTTTGCTGCGACCTCAGATGTTTTCCCCATGTGTGTTAGATTCAGTAAGGGGCCAACAGTGACATAGTGACAAGCATTACATCTACCACAATCATGTTTGCCCTCATCTTTGCAACTCTCTGGGGCTGCTGTAAATAAGGAATCATTTTTCAATCTCATTTTAAGGTGTGTAGATCCTTTTGTTCACAAAAGTTAGGTCTAGGTCCTAGAATTTTGGCCAACTCTTCATTGCCCAGTACTGTCTCCCAGTTTTCATGTACTGTATTTGTAATGTTATTAACTTTTTACAGGTGCTGTCATTGTGCATGTCCTAGTGCAGTCAGTTGGAGGCTTGATCTAAGTAAAAAGTTATTACACAAAATAGGGATAAATTGTGTAAATCTCTTTCTGACATTTCTTTAGCACAGCTATTTAGTAATGCAAGATTGTAACTTCTGCCCTCAAACAATTTATTTAAGAAAATATCCAAAAATGGGATAACCAGCTAAATGATATGATAAAAATGAAACAGAAAAACAATAAACCAAAACAGACCGACCGTCTCCAGTTCTTGCAAGTGGGAGTCCATGGGAAGGCTTCTCTTCATGGTCTTGAAAGTTACGCTTTTCATGTAGTTTGTTGTAACTTTAGTAGATCTTGTCACAGTTACTGGCTGGCTCTACCTGAAGAAGAGCAGCCTTCTCTCTGTTTATAGGAACACAACTCTGCATCCTTCCCATTATGCTTATTTTGCCTTCTTATTACTGTTGTGCTTGTTGACTGGATGTTTCAGAATTTTGAAACTGGACTGCTGGCTTTGTCATCCCAGAAAAAACAATTGTAATATTACTCTGAAGTAATTTAGTACAGTCCAGCAAGAGTTTTTAATTGCAAAAGTCCCAGACAGAATGATATTGAACATTACTCTGTTTATTAAAATAAAAGTGCATTAAATCCAGAAAATGTCAAAATCCAGTAAAGCATGTCTTTTGGGTTTCATCAGTTTCCAGTTTATAGGAATAGTGTATAAGTTTGCAGGTTTTACCCAGACCCTTGGAAAGGGAGTGTCCATTCCCCAACAAGCTACTATCTTCCTTTTTGATTTTATTATCCTAAAAAAAAAAAAATTGTAATGAAGCCACCATTTTATTATGCAGTTCAGAAATGTAAAGGCTAAATGTTTTTTCTCTGCAGTAACTGTAAGTTGTGGACACTGAGTCAGATACTGGAGTAAGTCTTGGCTCAAAACTCATAATAGTTCTATAAGACTTTGCATGGTTTCTGAAACAGAAGCCTACAAGCAGTACACAGCTGGGCAACATTATGTGCAACGCTACAGACACAGATATCTCATATGGCTTGGGCATCATACAGATACTTTCTTAAATTCATTTATCAAAAAATAGTATGTGAGTTCCAGGATCTAGTTTGGCATTGCATGGGAATTATGCAAGTTCAGAGGTCTCATAGAGGCTAAATTAATGTTTGCAGAGCACAGACAACAGCAACCAGCCTCTTAATGACCACACACACACTGCACATTGTAGATTGTCGTCATTGATTCCTTTCTTATAAGTTAGGATATACATTTTGAGATTTATCTGGCTTAGTGAGAATTAGCTTCTTCTTCTTCTTCTTCTTCTTTCGGCTTTTCCCGGTTAGGGGTCGCCACAGCGGATCACCTTGTCCGCACATTGAATGACAGTGGAGTTTTACGGTGTCGAGTTGCCAGCCCGGCGCCCAACCTTCCACAGAAGGCACACTCACATGCACACCTAGGGCCAATTTAGAGTGTCCAATCCACCTGCAGCATGTCTTTGGGATGTGGGAGGAAACCGGAGCACCCGGAGGAAACCCACGCAACCACAGGGAGGACATGCAGACTCCGCACAGAAGGCACCCCAGCCAAGGATCGAACCGGAGAACCTCTTGCTGTGAGGCGGCAATGCTAACCACTGCACCACCGTGGCCGCCCTCCACTTAGTGAGAATTAGCTAAGAGGGAAAAATCAAGCTTAAAGGAAAACTTCACCCTAGAACTAAAACATGTTTTTTTAGTCTCTCTTTGTTTCCAGACATATTTTAACACCTCAAAATCACTCTGTTTTCTTTGTAATTTTAGCCTCTTTACCACAACATGGCTACCGATGGGGCTCGATACATCAACGTGATGATCTTCTCCTTCAACCCTTTCTCTTTCCCATAAAGCATTTCAAGTCTTCTGTCTATGACTCATGCCAGACATAAGGAAGTAACTGTGAAATCCCATGCCATTGATATATAATGGGAAATCTGTGACTCACTGTCAGTTTGTATTCCTTCTGTAAGAGGCCAGCTTCTTTTCTGTTGCAAATCACCCTCATTTATGTTTAGCTCACAGCTTGCTTTACACTATAATTTGAAGTTGTCCAGCGGCACCCAGAGTAGCTAAATTGGATGCCTTTGTTCTAGCTGTTCTTTTGTAGTCCAAGATGAATTGACAGTCCCCTCCTCCCACACTACTGCAGAGGTGTTAAAACTGCCACTGCAACTGATAGCTCACAACTGAAAGGAAGGAGTGCCATTGGAAATGTCTTCCTCTCTGCCTGCAGCAAGATTTAATTGTTTTGGCAGCATCAGACAGATTTAAACAAATTCAATTTAATTTTTGCAAGCAGGTTTCTGATGATTGTTGATTTCATTGTGTTTTACTACTATTGATTTTTGATTTACCCCTATTTCTACAAAACATTATGAATTTATTTTTGCTTTCCAATCATTTTGAGCAACAGCAGTCTTGTGGCATGCTGTTTCTGTAATTTCCTGCCGTTCGCATCATCTCCACATTTTTTAAATGACAGCAAAACAGTAGTTTGCAAACCTATGTCAATGATACTGGCACAGTAAAAGAGTTTACTGAAAGCGGACTGTATTCTACAGCCCCTCCAGTGAAGCTTTTTTTTTTTTGGGGTGGCAGGGCCTACTGGATATTTTGGGCAAGTAAGTAGCACTTGCATAATGCAGATAACTGCAGCATTTTATGAGCTTAATATGATCTTCTCTAATTCAGCTGAAACTATTTAGCAATCCTCTATTCTTTTAATCGGATTAGTCAATTCTTTGAGCCACACCCTGTCTTTGTGCATATTTCCAGTCTTACTGTTAAACTGCTCATATGAGTTGTTAATTTGCAGCAGACACTACTCGGCCAACACAGTTCTTTAGTTTCACATTACAGCTTTTCACATGGTCTCTCCACAACTAAGAAAGAAATGTGTGTAGTTTGCACGAAACACCAGTTAGGAGGGTTTACACCCTTCTGTAAAGTAAGGATTGCAGCATCCAATTTGAAGTTGTACTAACCGCACTTGTCAAGTCAGGCAGTATGCGCTCAGGACTGAACTGCTACTGTCAGTGTCATGAGTACAGACTGACAATTTTCCTGTCAACCTTATTAGAAGTCACTGTAACAGGCCATGCTCTGTGGCCCTTGGGATATTGCACATCTTACTGCAAGTTATCCTAAATATTGTAGACAGAGATCCAAGACTTTATAGCACTCTCCACATTGTGGAAAATGTTTGTGGGCCCTACAAATTACTTACAAATACCAAAAATACATGCATCACATCACACAGACCCCTTTGCCATCAATTCAGACAGCTTCATAATGTAACACTGTCTCTCACACTGTGCATCAAACATTAGTATGTGGTCTCACAACTTACAAGATGTCAAAGGGTACCAGCCATCATCATCTGCACAAGTGACTGGGAGCACACTACACAATGGCTTGGACTATAAACACTGTTGGGAGGGCATAACTGCTACACAGGATTTTGAACAGTGTTGATGCCTGTGCCATGTGACCACACACACTTGCTATTCAGGCTCATGTCTAACAATGAATGGCTTCCTATAGATTGTTCAAGTGTCTATGGAAATTGGTTCTTGCTATTTACATATGCTACATATTTTTTTTCTTACAATAGATACTTCATAGATACACGCCATGTTTGCAGAGTTTGATTCTTTTATTTACCTCTGTCCATGGCCTCATGAAATTCAGTGCCCAGTTGCAACTAACATGCTCTCTAAAATAGTAAAGCCTTTCAACTAAAAATAACTATGTGACTACATATATGAAATTGGCCTGCACACAATAAAAGTAATAATTCCACTGTGCTTGAGCAGCACTCGACATATCCCAGGGGTGTGCCTCCATCGTGTGCCAAATTTTGGTTACAAGATTTTCAGTGTCTAATTATGTCAATGAATGTTTGCTATAAGACATTGTAATTCATTCTCAGTATGGAGAACATCGATGTCTGTGCTGTAACTGAAACCTGGTTCAAGGCTCCTGAGAGCACCCTGGCACTATTAGGTTTTACCTCATATCATGCGTTCCGGCCCCAAAACCCGGACCACACCACAAAAGGAGGGGGTGTATCCATATTCATAAAGGATAAAGGATACCCACACCTCCAGTTTGGTGGCAACGCACGAAGCTTCGGAAACCATCCAGGTGCAACTAACCATAGGCAAAACTGCTCTACAAATTGTAGCATGCTACAGGCCACCCTCTCAAACTCAGGAACCCCACACAGCCTTCCTGAAGACACTGGAGGGTATAAATGCATCTCCAAACACCATCATATTGGGTGACTTCAACTACCCGAATATAGACTGGGAACATTACTCAAGCCCTAACTTTCTAGCCCAACGGTTCCTGGAGTTCATAAATTCAAATGCCATGGAACAGCTAGTCACTGTTCCCATGAGAGGAGAAAATATACTAGATCTCATTATCACAAACATGGGGACAAAATGCTCCACACTGGAAGTATATCCCTCATTGATGAGATCTGATCATAAACTAATCTCACTGGAAATCCACATCCCGCCCCCACCCCAAACAAAAAAGACCACAGTGAAGAACTTCTCTAAAGCAAACTTCACACTACTCAAGACTGGTGTGGTATCCTTCAAGGCCCCTGAGCCAGTGGAAACCACAACCCAAGCTGGAAGCCCTTACAAATGCCTTCTATGAACACCTCCAGGACTGCATGGATCAGGCAATCCCAAATAAAACCAAGACTCTTTCCACAAAGGGCAAACGTCCAGTCTGGTGGACCCCAGCCATTAACAAACTTTACAATAAGAGGAGAAAGCTATTACAGGATAGAACAAAATCCATAAAAGGGAAGTCACCCCTGATCATTATTAGTAAAAAAAAATACGAGCACTCATAAAATCAACTAAGGCCAATTTTGAGAGAAAAATTGCCATGGATTCAAAGGACAATCATAAGGCCTTTTTCAGCTATGTTAGGAACCTGGGTGGAAACTCCCAGATATGCTCAGAATTGGTCCAAAATGATACAAAAATCACTGAACCCACAGACATTGCCAACATACTGGCAGACAGGTTCAGTGCAAACTTCACCCCCCTCCCCCCTAAAGGAGAGATAACTATCCCAGCGGAGTGTAGCCTCCCAGACATCTCAAATGCACAGGTGAAAGCTGCTCTCTCTAAAGCTAAAAACACAGCATCAATGGGACCGGATGGTGTCCCCGGCTGTGTGCTACATGAGCTAAATGAGGAATTAAACCCGCACATAAGGCAGCTGTTTAATCTCAGCCTTACCACAGGATACGTGCCCAAGGAGTGGCGACGGCAACTGTGGTCCCACTCCACGGCGGTGCCTCACGGACCCTGGTAATTACCGCCCCATAAGCTTAACAAGTCTAGTCTGCAAAGCTATGGAGAGGATCATAATGGAGCTCATAAACAAAGATATAGGGGACTTGCAGACATTGGACCCGACCCAGTTTGGCTTCGTCAAGGGCAGATCATGCCTTTTGAACTTGGTCGACTTCTTCGAAACAGTCACCAAGGCCATTGATGAGGGAAAGGCAGTCCATACAGCCTACCTTGACCTTGCAAAGGCTTTCGACACAATACCCCGCTCGGGTATTGTAGAAACACTTACCAGCTTAAATGTAAACCCATATGTCACAAGATGGGTTGCAAACTGGCTTAAGGACAGAACCACAGCACAACCAAATAGAACAAGTAATACACGAAACCACCATAAAAGAGCAGGAACAACACCTCAAGCAGATGCACAGAAGTTTATTCTGGTACCTCGGCTTCCACAGCCTTCAAAGGAATAATCATTCACAAACAAATGCATCATTTTATATATAGTTACACAATTGGTTAATTAGTTAATCATACTAATTCATTAGAGACAACATGAAATAAAAGGGCCATACATAGAGGAAAAAGACACAAAAAGGAAATAACACACACCCCCACACACTTGCTAAAGTGCTTATTAGAAAAAACAGCTTAGGATATAATTCTACATGTAGATAAACAATTTAAATAGTTAAATTATTTTCTAAATTGAAACCTTTAGGTTTTAAAGTGCCAAAGTTAAGGATAAACATACTTTCCAATTTTAATAATTTATATAGGAAATTCCCATTAGTACAACTGCCAGGTCTAGCCAAGGCACAAAAGAAGAAGGAGCCCAACTTCCCATTATGTAACATATTAAAATGTTCTGAAACTGGACTTTCCATCCTCCCATTTCTAATGTCACCCATATGTTCCATAATTCTTAACTTTAATTGGCGTTTAGTTTGTCCTATGTAATATTTCGGTGGGTTACACCCACAACCTATAATATAAACCACCCCACAAGATCTACAATTGAAAGTATCCAGAGCTTGGTATTTGATGCCATTAATACAATTTCCTGTTAAATTCCTGACATTTTGGCAAATTCTACATTTTCCACACTTAAACATACCCTTTTCTGATGAGATAACATTTTCCCTGTTTAACCTAATCTGAGATTTAAATTTTAATTTCTCTTTCAGGTTTGCATATCTACCAAATGAAAAACAAACCTTACTAGGAAATAGATGGCCAATTTCATCATTATGATAAACAAAAGGCCACAAAAAATCTACTATTTCTTTAAGAGAGGAAGAAAAAGGAGAATATTTACTAACATAAAAAATTCTATTCTCTTCATTCGTAACAGATCTATTCTCCCTTTGTTGATGTAATGAATCAGTCCTTCTAATAAAAGAATCAGGGTTACGCACTCTATTACTGCTATTCTTTATTGAAATTTCCGAATAGCCCCTCTCCAAAAGTCTATTTGTGACCATCCTAAATTCAAAATCTAACAAATTAGTTTCAGAAGTATGCTCAAACGTGCGTTTGAAGTTTGAATTCGCCATAGGGTAAAGCTTCAATAAGATGTCTTGGATGCACACTCGTAGCATGAAGAAAATTGTTAGTTGCAGTACTTTTTCTATAAGGTTTATATTGTACTCTATTATGAGAATCCACATATAATGAAATATCTAAGAACTGAATAGAAGTTCTATTCAGAACATAAGTGAATTCAAGACCAAATTTATTGTCATGTAGACTAGTAATGAAACCCTCAAATTCAGTAGTACTACCTGTACATACAAAAATCAAGTCATCAATATATCTATAATAGAGCACAACACTGTTCTGAAAAAACTTTAGCCTATATAGAAAAGTAGTCTCAAAATAAGACATAAACAGTATCGCATAACTGGGGGCAAAATTTGCAGCCATTGCAGTACCATCTTTTTGCAAGAATATCTTCTCTTCACAACAAAAGTAATTGTGAGTTAATGCAAATTCTAACAATGAAATAATATATGAGGTACGTGGGCCCTCCCCCAATATATTTTGAATGGCTTCCAAACCCCATTTTTTCTTTATACTTGTGTAAAGTGCCTTTACATCTACCGTGGCCCAATAAAATTTACTGTCCCATTGCATATTCTTCATTTTACTACAAAAATCATTAGTATTCCCAATGTGTGAAGAAACATGGACCAATTCTTTTTTAAGAATAAAGTCCAATAATATTCCAATATGTTCAAGAAAGCAACCGCAGCCTGAAACTATAGGGTGACCCGGGGGGTCAGCAACATTTTTGTGTAGTTTAGGTAGGGCATAGAAACTGGGATCTCTAGGATTAACAATGTAAAGTTTTTTAACATCTTTACTATTAAAAAAACCCAGTCTCTCTCCCCTCTCTAATATTTCTAACAGGGCTTTGTTAAATTCCAAGACAGGATTATTTGGCAACTCCATATAAACTTGTTCATTTGATAACAAATCAAACACCATTATCAAATAATGTGTTCTATCCATGATTACCCAATTCCCTCCCTTATCTGCTTGACAAAAAGCATATGTGTCACAAACAGCTTGCATGTCTTTTAAAGCTTTCCATTCATTTTTGGTGAGGTTATAAGAAAAATATTTTTTCATAAAATTTGCATATTCAGCCTCTACTTTACCAAGTAACACATTCTCAAAAGCCCTTAAAGCAGCAGAATTTTTAGGCGGATAAAAGGAACTGTAGTTTGGCAAGATTGGAATTTCAAGTTTTCCATAACCTGTCACAAAACGTCCAGTTACAACATCACATGAATCAGTTTCAAAAATATCAGTTTCCCCCTCTATAAGCCCAGAAGTTTCATAATCATATGTGGAAAGGTTCAGCAAAGAGTCAAAAGAACATGATAAATCATCCTGCCCAACACAAAACTCATTAGCATTGCTAGTTTCCAAAACATTTAAAGAACTCATTAAATTGTCATTAGAACATTTCTTATTTTCAAAAAAACTTTTTAAGTACAATTTCCTACAGAAGCGTTTAGCATCAATAATTAGCTCTGACAAAGCAGGTATCTTGGTAGGCACAAACTTGCTACCTTTAAGTAATACCTGCTCCATATCAGAACTAAGTGACAAATCACTTAAATTTACAATATGCTTTTGCTCATAATTGTACAAAACATTTGAAACAGCACAATGTCCCAACCTCAGAGTTTCACTTTGAACAGCCGAAAGCTGCTCCCTTTCAGCGGCGTCTATTACGACCCTTGCTTCTGGATTTTCTCTTATTGCCTTGGCGAAAATTCCAATTTCCTTGTTCTTCCATCTCCGCATGATCACCGAAATATTACATAGGACAAACTAAACGCCAATTAAAGTTAAGAATTATGGAACATATGGGTGACATTAGAAATGGGAGGATGGAAAGTCCAGTTTCAGAACATTTTAATATGTTACATAATGGGAAGTTGGACTCCTTCTTCTTTTGTGCCTTGGCTAGACCTGGCAGTTGTACTAATGGGAATTTCCTATATAAATTATTAAAATTGGAAAGTATGTTTATCCTTAACTTTGGCACTTTAAAACCTAAAGGTTTAAATTTAGAAAATAATTTAACTATTTAAATTGTTTATCTACATGTAGAATTATGTCCTAAGCTGTTTTTTCTAATAAGCACTTTAGCAAGTGTGTGGGGGTGTGTGTTATTTCCTTTTTGTGTCTTTTTCCTCTATGTATGGCCCTTTTATTTCATGTTGTCTCTAATGAATTAGTATGATTAACTAATTAACCAATTGTGTAACTATATATAAAATGATGCATTTGTTTGTGAATGATTATCCCTTTGAAGGCTGTGGAAGCCGAGGTACCAGAATAAACTTCTGTGCATCTGCTTGAGGTGTTGTTCCTGCTCTTTTATGGTGGTTTCATGTATTAAGGACAGAACCCACAGGGTTACAGTTGCTGGCGCTATGTCAGACTCCAAGCCGGTCACAAGTGGTGTCCCACAGGGCTCGGTCCTTGGCCCCCTATTGTTCGGCATCTACTTCTCAGAAGTACAGGCCAACATGGGAGGACTTTGGCTGACAAAGTTTGCTGACGACTGCAAACTGGGCGCCATAGTGGAAAGTGCATCGGACACGGATATCCTTCAGAAGGGACTCACGGAAACAGATAGCTGGTGCCAGAGCCATGGCCTGAAGTTAAACGCCAAAAATGTATAGTCATACCCTTTGGGAAAAACAAGGTAACCCCAAGCTACCATATAGGTGGCAATCCACTAAGCACAGAAGAGGTTATCAGGGACCTGGGGACCCAGGTTGACAGTGGCCTTTCTTTTGACACTCACGTTGCTAAAGTGGTTAGAAAGACCTTCTACATTGCCCACCTGATCATGAAGGGTTTCACATCCAGATCTAGTGAGGTCATTGTTCCCTTGTACTCTTCACTTATCAGACCAATGATCGAGTACAATGCCCCATTCGGGATGTATCTCACCCGACATCTACAGCAATTGGAGAGACCCCGAATGTTCCTCACCAAAAGGATAAAGGGACTCCAAAATCTGTCATATGCTGCCAGATTGAAGAAACTCCAGCTCTATTCAGTTGCATACCGTCTGCTCAGAGGTGACATGTGCCTGACATACAAGGCCATGTCCAACCCGGAATTAATGGACATGCTCCACCTCAAAAAATCCAAATCCACCAAAACCACTAGAGCAAGCAACTTAAACCTTAGCACAGATATAAATAGGACGTGCTGGAGGGATAGATTTATCACTCAGAGACTCCCCATGCTGTGGAATAAAATCCCGGTCCATGTGAGGCAGAGCACCTCGCTGGCTCTGTTCAAGAGAAATCTTGACCTGTGGATGGGAGATCGTAGGTTTAGCCCGGGAATCATCTCTGTGTCATTGCTGGACAGAGGCACAACAAACTAATGGGCACAGTATTTTTTCATATAAGGGGTGGCGTAAGCCACAAAAATTTGGGCTAGGCTTATAAATGCCTTAGGGCAGATAGCCTAGTATAAACCTATGAACCTATGTACAGCATGTCCACTAATTAGTAGCATTGACCTCCCACGGCTTTTAATTTTTGTGTTACAATTAGTGGGTGCACCCGTCATTGCGTTTTCCTTCCCTTACCACATCCAACATTCCTAACAGTGTTACACCGGCATGACGTCATGTCACCAGACCATTACCATTGCATTTTACTTCCCTTACCACATCCAAAATCTTAGTGGCACACCTATCATCAGTTCAAGTCACCAGACTATGACCATTGCAACTGTTAAGTGATTCAATTCCACCAGCCCAAAATTAAGTCACCTTATTGCCACTGAACCCTCCAATTCCCTTTTCTTTAAAAGTGCATCATGCAACAGGAAGTTTCACCGATCATGCCTGGCATGGGTCACATTCTCAATGTCCATCATCCATTGGTACAGCATGCCTCCGCAGTGTTTCCTGTCCAGTAATGTGCAGCAATGCTGAGACCTGTTCTACCTGGTATTCCTAAATGAGGTGATCACTATAAATTTTATCTTCGCACTATAACCACTTTGAATATGGCAACCTTGAATCAGTGCGTTTTATTACTGGTGATTTTTAATTTAACACTATTTATGTACACAAGACATTATAATGTAAACTTATTTGTGCATGCCCATTTCTTTCTGAGAAACAGATGTCTTGTGACGTTTTTTTTTTTTTTTTTTTTTAACTTTCCTGACATTCTATGCACATTTTTTTAATTACAGCAAAACAGTAATTTGCCCTAAAAGAATGTACTGAAAACTCACTCTATTCTACAGTCCATGCAGTGAACATTTTTTTTTGGGGGGAGGGGGATGCTTACTGAATATTTTCAGAAAATAAGTAGCAATTGCATTACACATACAAGTACTGCATTTTTTGCAATTACTATGAAGTTCTCAAAATCAAAAGAAACTATTAAACAATTCACTAGTCCCTGGCCTGCATCAGAAAATTTTCTTTGAGCCACTTCTGTCTTTCTGCATATTTTTCAATTATAATGTTAAACTGATCATCGATTGAATTGCTAATGTGCAACAGACACACTACTGAGCCAAAAAGAGTACTTCATATTTTGACATTGCAACTTATGCTACTGTCTCTCCAAAAACTAAGGAAAAAAGTGTGTGCAGGAAACGCAGCTTAGGAGGCTTGCAACCTTCAGTGAATTGAGGATTGCAGCTTCCAATTCCAGTTGTACTAAATGAACTTGTCAGGTCAGGCAGTAATGCACCAGACTGCAGTGCTATTTACAGTGTCATGAGGAGTTTGTCTTTTTGGCTTTTCCCGGTTAGGGGTCGCCACAGTGAAAATCTGGTTTGCTAATGATTGGCAGTCGATTTTTTATGGTGCAGAGTTGCCAGCCCGACGCCCAACCTTCAGCGAAGGCACACCCATTCATGCATGTCTTTCATAGGCCACTCTACCATGGGGAGGACATGCAGACTCCGCACAGAAGGCATTCCAGCTGAGAATCGAACAGGAGAACCTCTTGCTGTGAGGCAACAACGCTACCGCTGTACCACCGCGGATCAGATATTTACAGTGTCATGAGTACAGACTGTCATGAGTACAGACTATCAATTGTGTGAGTACAGACTGTCAATTGATCCTTCATAATTTTACTGTCCAACTTTGTACAAGTCACTGTACCAGGCCTTGTTGTGTGGCCTTTTGGAATATTACCCATCTTACTCAAAGTTCTCCTGAATATTGCAAGCAGAGGTCCACACACATACTTCATAGCACTGTGCTGTTTGTGTAAATGTGTGTAGACCATACACAATATTTTGGGATACCAGAAAAAAAAGCATCACATTACACACACCCCTTTGCCATCAACTTTGTAACAGCTGCGTAATTTAATGCTCTTTCACACCTTGCATCAAACATCAGTACATGGTGACACAAGTTAAAAATGTGTCACAGGAACCAGCAGTCATCATCTGCACAGGTGTCAGGGAGCACACTACACAACGGCTTGGACTATAAACACTGTTAGGAGGGCATAAGTGCTACACAAGATGTTGAACAGTGTGATGACTGCCGAATGTGACCACCCACTTGGTATTCAGGGTCATGGATAATAATGGTAAATGGCAGTAACAGAAATAACAATTTAAGAGTTGTACACATCTGTCATTCCATTGTAGGTGTTGCTGTGTCTTTGGAGGGATTACAAAGAAATCAGTATGGAACCACAAGGAAGCCTCAGATTTTGTCATTCCTGGATAAATGTGGACAGATGCTGGGTCCAAATATTTATGTTCCACAGGGGAAATCAAACATTATGTAGTCACAGGTAAGTTCATGTTTACAGACATGGATGTCCAACTTGCCAGGTTGAACAAAAAGACCATGCTCAGCTGTCTGCACACTGCCAGGATCTAGCACATCACCCATGTACTCAAGTGTCTCAACAGCAGGCACTGTTACAACTGTGTGTTACTCCAGGCTGGGGTGTGTGACATCGCTGTCATGGAATACAGGAATAGAGACATGACTGCATTCTCTGCTTACATGTCCCATTACATAGGTGTGTACCTACCATTACTAGAATAACTAGTCAACATGGGCAGAAAAAGTACTTGCTTCAACATTTATCTCTGTTTTGTGGGTCATCGTATGGCTATTCAGTGCCTGTTGCCCATGGTTGATATGGTGAATAACACCAAGACTTTTCCAGACATGCTATCCACCATTTCCCTCTGGGCTTTACACTGCAGCTGAGGACAGTGGCATCCCACATTAGGATTTTGTGCAGATACTTCAGTTGCAATTAAATGTTGTTAGGACACCTGTACCAGTCGATGCCAGCTACAGCACACCCTCTATAACTCAGGACTTCAACTCTCTATTTGGATCTTCTCAAGTCTATCAAGATATAGCCAAACACCATGGTTTTGGGCAACTTTAGCTACCCATCCATTGACTGTGTAAATTACATGTGCTCTGACTCACTTGCCCACAGGTTCCTTGACTTCGTAAACTGCAGTGCCCGGGATCCAGACGGTTAACACCTCCACAGGGCCTAGCGACATCCTGAATGTTGTGCTTACCAATATTGGGGAGTACTGTAGTGCACCCACGCTGAGGTCTTACCTAGTGAGAACTGACCACAAAACAGTAATCGCTGCAAGTAGCACACCATGCCCCACCCATCAAAAACTAAACATGCAAACTAAAAAACTTCTCCAAACAGACTATTACTTCTTGCAGGAGGGGGAAAAACAGCTGTACTTGCACCCCCCATCTCAGATGGAACCAGCGAGTAGGACAAGTTACACATCAAAGCTTCATACAAGCACCTCTGTAACTGTATTGACGTGGCTGTGCCTGATGGGGCCAAAACAAGCTCCCTAAGGAAGAGCAAACCTGCCTGTTGGACAAACGCCATTAACAGGCTTTACAATAAGAGGAAGAATTTGCTGTCTAACAGTAAGTGGAAGCAAGCCCTAAACTGGAAACACTCCCTCCTCAGCTTATACAAGCAAATGAGATGTCTTTCAAAGTCCTCCAAAGAAAACTACAAATGCAAATTAGCTGCCTCAACTAAGGACAACCCTAAGGCATTCTTTAGTTACATCCTTAACCTAAAAGAAAAGTCCCGGATTTGTGCCAAACTTATAGTTAATGAAACCACATATACTGAACCTGTACATTGTTAACCTATTAGTCAACAGGTGTTGGGAAAAATTCACTCCCATATTCCCACCACAAGTACCCCATGACATCTCCACTGACTGTCCTGTACCTTGCCTCTGTAAAGAGCAGGTCATACACACCCTCTCTAAGGCAAAAAAACACACCGTTTATGGGTCCCAACAACATCCACAGTTGTGTCCTGCATGAGCTCAAACAAGAATTAGCAACAACAGTGGGTACTCTGTTCAAGTATACTCATCACCGGCTTCATACCAACTGAATGGAAAACAGCCACTGTTATGCCCTTGCACAAAGGGTAAACTACATAGGTAAATGAGTGCCTACCCTACATACAAAGGGTAGCTACATAGGTAAACCACTGCTGACCCTTAACCATCACATTAGAATAGTATGATCCCATGCTGACACACTCCTTTTCTTGGAATTTGGAATTTCTCAATTTGTTTTCACTGTGGCAGGGAAGCCATATAACAAACGGTATATTTTTGCGCTACTCAGAATTAATCTAATGTTATCACATCATACCTACCAAAACAACTTTTTATTTTTTCAGCAGTCCAACAACACAAGATGCACGTTCGTCACACTGGTCGCAATTACGAAGGCACTGCTGTACGTTTACAAAAATACATTCAGTTGCCCTCCAAACAGCATTTAATCTACTTTTCATTTCTTGCCTGTTTAAATTGATCAACTTAGCCAATTCCTTACATATCATGTACTCTGTTTCAGCTTTAGGCGCACAGAGTTTGGAAGATGCTTCCATATACTCTGAGAGGCTTCACAGAGTCAAAGACATCAGAACTCAGCTATTAACTTTCTTCAAGCAACTGCCAAATTGTCATTGCGCTACAATTTCAGGCATTGTTTGAAGAGTCCATTATCCAATAAAATCAATTTTTTTCTATTCTTCCTGCCCTTATCTCCATGTTTGGATATTAATGTTTTCTTACTTACTCCTGGTACTGGAGTTTCTAAACTTATGCAATGAAGTGTTTCAAAATGGTAAGTATCTTCATATATGTTTGTGTAATACGTAAATAATGGTATCCGTCTTAATTTCTTATAATGTTAGCCATGTGAAACAGAGAAACTGCAACTTTTGTAAAGTGTACTGCAGTCATATCTTTGTTGCTCCTTTGGGTCACAGTCTGTACCGGAAATCAGTTTCGACTGCATTACTGCACAGCAGTGCTCTAAACATTCCACTAAAAATATGCTACCGATACATGTAAGTCCACACGAATTGCAAAAGGAGGCATTACTGAGCACATTGTAGGTGCCGCGATGACCAGTTTTGGCGGACATCAGAGCATGAAACAATACTGATCTCATGAACTCTGTCATGGTATTAGAAACAACAGATTTCGGCAAGTTTAAAAAAGGCATAAAAAGTCAAAAGTGGGTATTCCAGGGTGACCCTCACTGCTCCTGTTTTATCTTGCCCTTAACTCATTAAACTAGGTCATCTATCTAATTCAGCTTAGGTCATCTGTCTAATTCAGCTCCTAGAAAACAACAAAGTATAAAGACTTCTCATCCTCACTTTGTCCATGATTTAAAACAGTTACATTGTGGTTGAGCTTGGAGTGGTCAATAAACTACACAGAGAAACGCACAGTAATGACTATGCGTGTGACATCCACTTTTGCTATAGAGTCAAACATGGTCACCCTGCAAGGGGCAAAACAGTAGGAGATTCTCTTCCCCCAATTCATCTGATGACCTTCATAGCATATGCCTTTGCCTAGATGGGTGTCTGAAGAAAGCCATATCAGTGCTTACAATGAATGCAGAGTACTTCTCTTTTTGTGACTTCAAAGCATTCAGCACAGTCAGGGGTTGAAGGCGAGCTAATACCTCATGACAAATTTACATGTACAGCTTAGGGTAAAATGGTACTGTTTACTAAATGGTTTGGAAGATGATTAATGGGTGTTTAAATACAATTTCACAGCAGGAAACAGATAAAAAAAATGTGTGCGTCTTCTGACTGTACCCCAGCATGTATTTAGCTCGGAGGCTTCTTACCAAATGCATCAACAAAGTCCATAGATAATGATATGCAGGATGAATGGCAACAGCTGCCTTGTGGCATGCTGTTTCAGTTATTCCCTGACATTCTACTCATCTCCACATTTTTAAATTACAGCACATCAGTAAATTGCAAACCTGACTACATGATACTGGGACAGTAAATGCATGTACTGAAAACACACTGTATTCTACAGTCCATGCAGTGAAGCTTTTTTTTTTTTGGGAGGGGGGAAGGCTAATGAATATTTTCAAAAGTGTCACTTGCATTATGCATATATCTGATGCATTCTTTGAACTTAATATGATCTTCTCTGATTCAACAGTAAACTGTTAAGCAATTCTCTATTCCTTTAACCCCATTAGTAATTTTTCTTTGAGCCACTCGCTGTCTTTGTGCATATTTTCAGTCATAATCAGTTTCACACCTCATATCCTTCAGAAAATGTACGTTAACCCAAGACCTTTGATGCTAGATACTTGTAAATTTAGAGCAATGTTTTCATTTTTTCTCTGTATTGTTGTGTCTTTGCTACACCATTATTTTTTTACTTTGTCCAGATTTTTGTGTAAAGAGGTGGAGAGCTATAGGCCTCCCCAGTCCTGAGGCAGCCATTATTTCCTAGTAACTTGGGCCATGAATGGCATTTTTGCACTTATTTAATGGGCTGTCTGATAAATTAGTTTTGTACTGGCTTAATTATTAGTATATAATTTGTTTAAACTTTAGATATAAAATATGTCCCATGCAGAATATTTCGAAGTAGCTATAGGATATGTAATTACAACAAATGCCTTGGAACACCTAGTCGATACCCCCCACATGAGGTGAAAATATCTTGGACTTGGTATTAACCAACATGAGTAACCACTGCAGCATCCCTACAGTATCAGACTCCCTGGTAAGATCCGAGCACAAAGCAGTCACTTATGAATTCACCATCTCCCCCAACCCCCCCCCCCCCCACTCTGATCAGACAAAAAAAATTGTCCGAAGCAGATTACAGCCTCCAGAGAGATGGTACTAACAGCTTCACATCCCCCTTCCCCTCTGTAGCAACTGGCAACAATATCAAAAACTACACCAAAGCACTATGCAACAATTTATAAAGATGCATGGAGTCAAGAATACCTGACAGGACTACATCTTCCTAAGCAAGGAAGAGTAAACATCTCTGGTAGACCATTGCAAAAAATAAACTCCAGAACTCAAGGAGACAAATTGCTGTCCAAGACCAAGAAGGAGCATGTGCACAATTGGAAGCTATGTCTCCTTAGCCTGAACAAGCAAATAAGCGCACTAGTTAAATCCTCCAAACCAAACTTCGAGTCCATACTGGCCACATCTACTAGAGACAATCATAAGGCTCTCTTCACAGATGTCCGTAACCTCAAAGGAAGCACCCAGATCTGTTCAGAACTGATGGTCAAGGAGAGCACATATAGTAAACTTGCTGGCTGACAGATTCAGGAGAACTGTAACCCTCTGCCACCTCCATCAGTAAATCAGAGCTTCCACAGTACTTGCCCCCTTCCCCTTATATCTATGAAACAGGTCATCACAGTTCTCTCAAAGGCAAAAAATACAGCATTCATGGGACCAGATAACATCCCAGGCTGCATACTACGTGAACTTAGGCAGGAACTTGCAGCACCATTAGGCAGCCCATTCAACCAAAGCCTGAGTACTCACTTCACCCTAGCTGAGTTGAGGACAGCCACTGTCATCCCTTTGCACAAAGGTGGAGCATCCACCAATACGTGAAAATATACAGCCATCAGCCTAACTAGCCTGATCTGCAAGGCCATGGAACGGATTATCATGGACTCCATTAACAAGGATATTGGCAACCTCCAAGCACTTTATCAAACACAGTTTGGCTTCGTCAGGGGGAGGTCATGTCTGCTAAATCTGTTCGACTTTGAGACAGTCAACAAAGCCATGGCCTAGGGCAAGATGGTGAACAGTGCCTACCTTTACCTGTCCAAAGCCTTTGACACTATTCCCCACTGGGCATAATAGATAAATTCTCTCAACTAGGCATAAATGGATATGTTACCAGATGTGTAGCAAACTGGCTCAGTAACAGAAGCCACGTAGTCAAAATAGGGGAAGCCACCTCAAGCAGTCGGCCAGTAAAAAGGGGTGTGCCCCAGGATTCGGTCTTGGGGCCTGTGTAATTTGGGATATATTTTTCTGAGGTGCAGGCCAAAGCCAGTGGGCTCTGGCTGACCATGTTTGCAGAAGACTGCAAGCTGGGTGCCGTCATCAAATCTTCTAGTGATGTGTACATCCTCCAAGCAGGTCTCACTCAGACAAATGACTTTTCCCAAAAACATGAACTCAAGCTAAAGATGAACAAATGCATCATTGTCTTCTTTGGGGAGAGTGACGTCCCCACTAATTATCACATTAATAGCAATGTCCTAAGCACACAATGAGTCCTGGGCACAAAGGTTGATAGCAACCTAACTTTCGACCACCCTGTTGCTTCTGTTGTATGGAAAGCCTTATACATGGCCCACATCATAAGTCAGGGTATCTCATCCAGGGAGAAGGAGATCATAACATCCCTGTATTATTTCCTAATAAGGACCATTATTGAGTACAACACCCCATTTGGCATGTACCTCTCAAAGCAAATGCAACAGCTGTAGGGACCACAGAGGTTCCTCACCAGGAGAATCCAGGGCCTCAAATATCTACCATACAAATACAGGGTAAAATCCCTATCCCTCTAATCAGATTAATACAGACTCCTCAGAGGTGACCTCTGTCTGGCATACAAGGCAATCACGGACCACGCCTTGATGAGACTGCTGCATATTCGCAAGTCAAACTCCACTTCAGTAACACCCACACGCGGCCTCAACCTGGTCTGTGACATCAATCAGACTTATTGGCAGGACAGATTTGTGTCCCAGAGACTCCTTCATCTATGGAATATATACTCCATCTGCAGAGCAATCAGAGTACCTCTTTACCCCTTTTTAAGTGCAAACAGGATAACTGGATGAGAAGTGCAAAATATATACCCCTGGGAATCCACCCCTGTCCTTGCCTGACAGGAGCATCGGGTGCTGATCTGTCTAAACATGGGCTAAACTCTTGCCTAGTAACCTCCTATGATCCTATTATTCGAGGAATTATTTTACATACAAAATACAAGTTACGTACTATGTAAAATTGCCTTCATACCTTACACACATTTATACACATACAGACTTGCACAGGCAAACTGTTGAGCAACAGACAGTGTCATTTACATAATATACATATGCAAATATACAAATAGGTGCAGAGGTCGAGAGAAACTCAGAGACACACACACACACATATATAAATAGATGCAGAGGTCGAGAGAAACGGAGACACACATGCACACATATATTCATTTGATTGATTATGCACCTCTCTCATGCAATAAATAGCTGGAAAACACTGGAAACATGAGCAGAAAGCATTATAGAAAATGAAAAAGTTGATATCACATGGGATCACCCAATTCAAAAAAAGATGGGAGAAAACTAGATATACTAGTCCATGTAAAGAAGAGATAAGTAGCATTGATCATTTAAATTGCTACTCACAGTGACTACAGTGTCTTCCATAAAGAGAAGCACAATGTCATAAAATCTCAGGATTTACAGGCCGAACCAGGGACAGTGTGGAAGGATACCCAGACAATTCCAATAGTATTTGGAGCAATGGGTCTTAACATATTTCAGTTTGACTGTAATTTTTTTTTTTAACAGTACATGCAACTTCATATGAATTGCATAAGTCATTACTGGGCAAATTGTGGGTGCTGGGAAGAGTACCTCTGGCTAACATCAAAGGTTGAAGCAATACTAATTTCATGAACTTAAATTATACTTTGACTTAGGAATGGGGTCCATTCCGATCATAGTATTAGAAACCCAAAAATTTGGAGAAATTAAAACAAGTATTAGGGATTAACCCTTACATCACTAGATGGCTAACCAGTTGGCTTACTAACAGAAAACATACTGTCGAAGGTGGCAAATCCATCTCTACCAGTAGACCCGTCACCAGTGGCGTATCAGAAGGTTCTGTGCTGGGGTCTTTACTGTTTGGAATCTACTTCTCAGAAGTCCAGACAAATTAGACAGCTTTTGGCTTACTAGCTTCACTGATGAATGCAAATTGGGTGCAATCGTTGAGTCCCCCAATGATGTTAACCTACAACAGGAAGGGCTAACACAGAAAATTACTGGTGTCAAAGCCACTGTCTAAAACTAAACACAAAAAGTACATTATTATTTCCTTAGGTAAAGTGGAATTCCCCACTAATTACAGGACTGACAACACCCCCTGAATCTGAAATGCAGTAATGTGAGACTTAGGAACACAGGAAGATCACAATTCAAGCTTCCACCACCAAGTTTCCTCCGTTATAAGGACTACTAACTAGTCTTGTAGCTGTAAAATGGTTTGCATCTCTCCATTCCAGCAAGCAGTATAGTGCAGTTTGGACCCTACACCTGCCTTTTACACCACTTTCCATTAATAGTGCAAAGGGTATAGGTAACAGAACCATACACTCTTCTACATACAAAGTAAACCAAGGTCATAGTCTGAATCCTAGCCAAGGTTGGCCAAAGAACCCAGCAACTGGACCAATGGCAGCTGTAGTCAGGAGGCAACAGAAACAGTTCAGTTTTAAAAATGCTTCGGTGTTTGGTTAGATCCCAATCTCAATGTATAAAAGCACATACAAAACACTAAAGCCTAAAGTAAACACTCTGCTGTTCTGGTCCAATAAAATATCTCACTTTCTGTCCCCAGAAGGAAGAGCTGCCACTGATAAAGGGTTCCTGTTCTCCCAGCTGGAGTATGGTCCCTCCCATCACCTCAGATCTCTGGAAGTACTTGCAGTAGCATCTGTAAATGTATCACAATAGCCCTGAAATGAAAGCAACGCTGCTTCCTCCTTACAGTTTTGGAGTAATTGACTGGCCACAAAACATATTGCATGGATTAGACAGGAAAACAAGAATGATGCTTCCTGCTTACCAAATGATTAAAAAAAAGTCAGTGCATACCAAGACTACATTTTATCCATTCCGAAGGCGGTATGGATCTCCTTGAAATCCTGTGAAGGCACACATATCAGCTGACCTCACAAGGTGCAGATGTAGAGAAAGTTTTGAAACATGAGGAGAATAAATCAGCGTCAAGCAGGAATGGAAAAAAAAAACAGAAATAGATCAAAAACAGGCAACGACTGAATGTGCCAAAAAAAAAAAAAACAGAGGAAAGAATATAAGGTGAAGTACCAGATGAGAAGTCCAAAAATGTGGAAAATGCATAAAGAGAGTTGCAAGTATAGAAAACTTCTGTAAGAACTTCATGTTGTTCAGGATTGAAAGCAGGAATGGTTAGTCAAGTTGAAACCAAGACATGAAAAATTATTGTCATCCCAAGGTAGTGGGCTATGTGCATGTTGGTTTACAAAGTCTACTGAACACATGGGAGACTGAGACAAATGTTGGTTTGATAAAACAGAATTGGAAACAGTCACACACCCTGTTGCTGGTTGTGACATATCAATGGCAGAAGGACTGTATGCTGAAAGGCATAATAATGTGGCTAGACTGTTGCAGTGGGGATTGTGCAAAGGTTATGGTATTGAAGTGGCAGAAAAACACTAGAGATATTAACCACAAAGCATTATAGAAAATAATGAAGTGTACTTCCAACAGTTAAAGATAGATGCTAGAAAACTAGATGCAGTGGTCCATGAAGAAAAGACAGAAGTAGCATTGGTCACTGAAATCGTTACACAGTGACTACAGTGTCTTGGGTATAAAGAGACCCACAGTTGAAAAATATCAGATTTGCAGACAGAAACAAGAGCTATGTGGATGAAAGATACACATACAATTCCAATAGTAGTAGGAGCAATGGGTCCTACAGAAAGAGTCTAAAATCGTGCTTAGATATGTTAGCAATGCATATAACTGCATATGAATTGCAGAAGGAGTCATTACTGGGCACACTGCAGGTGATTCAAAGAGCACTTCTGGCTGACCAAGACTGAAGCAATACTAATTTTATGTACTTGAGTCCTACTTTGACTTAAGAAGGGGGTCCATTCCTGTCATGGCATAAGAAACCCAAAAGATCTGTGGTGTTAGAGGCTTTTCTATACCTACTGTAGTGATAATAAAGTCCATAGTGGGAAACTGCAACCAGGCTTTAATAAGCTATAGATCGCCATCTATGACCCAAGAAACATGTAAATTTTATTTTGACTTATTGAGTGCCCTCTGCATTCAACCCAATACCATATTCATGAGCAAATTCAAATTGGGATACTTGCACAATCACAAACTTATATGCCCAGAGATTCCTGGAGTTTGTAAACACAAACACCTTTGACCTGATTGTCCATACTCCCCACTAACAGTGCAAACATACTCGACCTGGTACTCTTAAACATTGGGAAATTGATGTACCCTTCCTCCCGCCTTTACTGTAGTGTCATCTCAGGAAAGGTCAGACCATACAACTGTCTCCTTCATAATAAAAATCAGTTCTGTGACCCTTTCAGCTAACACCAAAACATTTAAGAGCTACTCTAAGGTAAACTTCATACTACTAAGAGATAACCTGTCAATATTTTAATCTCTCCTTTCCAAACCCTGAGAACACAGCTGCCTGTGTAGAATTGTTCTCAGAAACCCTGCACAACTATGTCAATAAATGCATACAGACAGCTGTGCCTACCAGAAATAAGCCCAGAACGAACTCAAAAAACAAACCACCCTAGTAGAATCCAAACAAACAAAAAGTCATAGCGAAGATTAGGAAGTGTGATGCCCACCAAGATGAAAACACTCTCAACAATCTAAACAAACTAAGACAGCACAAATTAAATTTATTAAAGTCAGATTTGAGGTAAAGATAGCCTCCCAGACAAAAGACAACAACAAAACTTTCTTTAGCTATGTTCAAAACCTCAAAGGCAACACACAGCAGAGTAAATGCAGCCACTGATATGAAGCTGGAAGATATAGAAAATCTGCTGGCCAACAAATTCAGCTTCAATTTTACCACCCCCATGTCCCGAAGGGCATCCAGGAAATACCATCAACCCCCCCATGCAACTATCACTAATGAGCAAGTCCTAGATGTGCTCTCTAAGGTCAACAACACTGCATCAGTGGGCCCCGATAATATCCCAGGATGGCTCCTAAATAGACTGAAACATAACCTATCAGGACCACTGGAGTCATTGTTTAACCATAGCCTTCATACAGGCTTTGTGCCATACAAACTGAGAAGTGCACTGGTCGTCTCTCTGCACAAGGGCAGTCCATCAAACAGACCTTGGGAACTAAAGACCCAAACACGTTACTAATATGTTATGCAAAGCCATGGAAAAAATTACCATGAAATGATTAATAAGGACACAGAAAATCTTCAAACACTAGATCCAGGGCATTTCATGCCTACTCAGCTTGATGAACTTCTTTGAGAAGGTCACCAAGGTAGTGGATGATGGCAAAACAGTGCATACTGCCTACCTTGACCTAGCTAAGGGATCTGATAAAATATTCCCCTTCTGCATTGTAAACTAACTCATGGCTATAGGCATAAACCCCTCTGTTACACACTGGATAGTCAGCTGGCTCTCAGCATTCAGGAAGTCAGGATATGTGACACCACCTCCACAAAGAGAACAGTCATAGCAAAGTCCTTCAGGGCTCTGTGCTGGGTCCACTCCTTTTTGGCATCTGCTTCTTGGAAGTTGTCTCTAGATGACCAGGTCTGCAGATAATTGTAATTAGTAGCAGTCATACAATCCCACCAAGACACTAACATCCTACAGGAAGGACTAACAGAGACAAGTGACTGGTGCCAAAGCCACAGCTTAAAACACCACTAAGAGTAGAACCAGTAGTCAGCTATTTGGGTACATATGAAGATAGTAGCCAGGCTTTTGAGCAGTAAGTGTCTATTGTAGTAAGAAAATTATTCTATGTTGCTCAACTTAGAAGCAAAGGCATGGCATCTAGGTGCAAGGAAGTCATCAGTCTGCTGTATGTCACCCCTCATCAGGCCTATTATTCAGTACAATGCCCTCTTCAGCATGTACCTGACCAGGCACATGCAATAACTGGAACATCCACAGAGGTTCTTCACAAAAAGAATACAGGCCATAAACAGCATGTCCTATGCAGATCACCTCAAAGTGTTTCCTACAAACTGTTTGTGTATGGCATACAAGGCACCCTAGAATACCACTCGGATGAACTTCTTGCATATTGGCAAAACAAACATCAGAATTACTCGATCTAGGGATTTAAACTTTGTTTGCGACTTACATAGGACATGTTGAAGGGACAGGTATGTGTCTCAGGAAATTCTCCTCCTTGAAACAGACTTCCTATCCAATGTGAGGGAGAGCTCTTCCATAACCCTAGTCAAGAGAAACTTGGGACAGTAGATGGGAAATCATAAATACATTCTGAGTCTAGCATCTATATCTCTAATAGAGACCGCCTGTAAATCTTACCTTAGTTTACATATAACTTTAAGGCACATAAGCTTGTGGGGTGCAAATGGGATACTTGACCAGGCCTGTAAATACCCTACTGGTCATTAAGCTAGTATATAACTTTGAACCTATGCGAATGGGTAAATTAAGCCTGAATACAGGTTAGCATAACTCTCAACCTCTTATCTCTACAATTACCAGGGACAAACCCAGAAATAATCAAGGACAGTTTTTAAAACCTTAGAAGTAAATTTCTAAGCCAAACTTGGGGACAACCCCAAAAATCAGAGGCAGTTGAGAGGTCTCTCTCTGACACAGTGCAGAGCAAATAAAAAGATTCTTCACAACTGAAAAGATGACAAGACCCATACTGAAACAGACTTTCAGCAGAGACTACTGTTTGTAAACGGTTAAAAAAAAAAAGAGTACTGTACAAATGTTTACGTCTGTCGTGCATGCCAGGCAAATGTAACAAGAGCATTTAATTTGTTCACATGGGTTGTTAAGTACCAATCATTTTGTGTTGCGTCCATTACCACTACAATCAAACGCAAGGCAGTTATTTCAAACAGCGTGTATCTGATTTATATTCCTCAACCGGAAAAAAAAACTGCAACTGTAATGTTTAGCTTGTGGGTATATCTAAGTATAACTGACTGCAGATATATGACACTTACAAAGCTGCAAATTACAGAGAAACCTCCACAAATATCGCTTTTTAAGTAAGTACACGTAACGTTTGTATGGCAGCTAGTCTCATACAATATATCGTTAACATGCATTGCCAAGACCTGAAATGAAATTCTGAATATAGACATAAAATCCTAACATCTGTAATTTAACCGCCATTGCTCTGTAATCTGTTAGCAAGCCCTGTGCTGATGATCGATGTCATTACAAATGAAGTTTGCAGCAAACAGAAGCGTAGGTGGCTCAACTAGTGCCTGAAACAAGTAGTATGAACAAGCACCCTACTCCCTCAGCAAGAGCCAAAAAAAAAGAAAAAACTCTTCCCTGTAATAAGCCAATCTTGACTGACATTTTAGACTTCCATTACACAGAAAAATAAAAAATGCATGGCACACATGCCCATCTCAAATACACAGGCACAGTCTCTTTGTTCACACACACACACACATTCTGCTTTCATGCATCGTTAACTCTCTCTCATACACTCATAGACAGTGTTGTCTATTTTCATAAACACACAGTCTGCCTCCATGCACGCACCGTTCATTCTGTCATGCATCGCTAATTCCCTCTCTTACACATCTCTCTACACAGACAGTCTCTTCTGCATTCACATACACAGACATTCTGCTTTCAAACATGCCCTTTTCAGTCAACCAGGCATCGCTAACTCTCACTCATACACTCACAGATACAGTCTCAACTACATTCACAAACACACACATTCTGCTTTCATGCATGCACCGATCATTGTCTCCCACATTGCTCAGTCTTACCTACACACATGCATACACAGTCTCATCTGCAGTCTCACACACAGACATTCTGCTTTCACGCACACATGCGATCAAAACGGTAAACACACCCAAACACATACATACACAGGGCAAACTTCTAAACTGTACAGATTGTCATGGAATCTCATGATTTAACTCTTAGATTTTAGGTTTTCTGGCAAATTAGAGGTTAAAGCATAACATACAGAAAACTGTAGCAGACATTTAACATTTAGACTTTGTAACCTTCAGGAAATCTATGCTAATGTATGCTAATACAAAATCTGTTATTCTATCAACTTTCTAACATTTGTAAGAGCATTATTTAAAAATTGCCTCAATTTAAAAGCCCTTGACAAGATATTTGGCTCTAAGAAGTTGATAGGTATGAAACACGGTGGTTGTGGACCGATTGTTAAAAAAAAAAAAAAAAATCCGTTACAACAGGAAAGCACAACCACGAAACTCTATAATTACACCGAGGCAGTGTAAGTGGAGGCACAGATCTTTACCAAGTTTTAGAATTTTTTTCCAACTTACCGAAACATTACATGTGATGATAGCTTTCAAGCACTTCTGCTGCACTTTTAGTGGAGGAAGTACTTGCTCCAATAATATTTCCTGTCCTGAAGGAAACAGTGGTAGTAAGACAGTTCCACAACAACGTAGCAGTGATTTGTAGCAGCTGTTAACCGGGCCACCCTTGAAAATGTCTATGTCACAGCGTGGGCGGAACATCAGGAGAGGGAACTACTGATTAGACTGTGTCGAAAATACGTCACAAAGGTGGAGATAAAGTCCACTGAAAGCATGTGATGCAAAAGAATGAGGGATGAGGCTCCCTGCCCTATGCTAAGGAATGGGAGAAATGTAAAACTGAGAAACTTTTTATTGGATTCGTGTAACAGCAGGAGGCTGGGCTGATTTTATAAAGATAAAGGAAAACTTGCATTTGAGTTAACATGTGTTGGAGCCTGGAGTTTTCCTTTAAAACATCATTAACATGAAAGCACTACTGTGTGCCCCTCAGATCTTTAGGTAGCATCTTTGAGACCCTTGCTAGTATGTACTATATAATGGTTCCCGGACACCCTAAATAAAAATAGGTACTTTCATAATCTGTGTGCCAAGAAGTCATACAAGTGTAGGTCTGGACCGCAGAGAAGAGTAGAGCAGTAAAAGTTGCTCATGTCCCCAACAGTTCAACACACTAGGTTTTGCCATGCTGGCATGAGTAGAAAGATGAGCAGTTATAGTCTGATCCTCTTTCTCCAAATATAGGGTACCCGATAGTGATATTTGTCATCCCTCAGCAAGACAATATTTTTTTATGTTTCTTCAGTGTATTTATTGTCTGTGTACCTATGTCTGTCAACATACACTCTGTCTAATATATCTATATTCATATGCATTAGTAAAAAAACAGCATGATCTACCCAAAGAGGTGAACTACAGCTGATCACATAGATGTTTACTGTAACACAAAATGTTGTAGAAAGAATTGGTGTGCTGCAGATGTTTGTGTGTGTTGATTGTGGGAGTCAGAAAAGACTGAAAATATCAGTTTTCTGTTCGTCTTACATCCTGTCCTTTCTCTAGTCAGTGTCTTTATGAATGGTTGGTCGACTGTTTCAAGTTTTGCCTTAGGAAGTATAGCTTCTCACTGTAGTATGGCAGTGGCTTGATAATTTTATGTATTTTGTTTACTTTTATTATCTGGGTTAGTTCCACCAAGCCTATGGCCTATTTTCAGTGGAGCCACAAAGCAATATTCATACTAAGTGGTAATTATGACTTGATACTAAGGCAATTCCCCTACTGGTTTCATAACTGCCATGGGACCATTTGCATGTATATGATTGCCATCCATACCTTCTCAGCTGTTCCTAATTTTGGATGAAAATTTTGCTCTGGTTATCCATACACTGGATTTTTTGAGAAAAGGTGGCAGTTTGTAGTCAGTAAAAACTAATAATAATTAGTAAATGCTGACAAAATAGCACAGATACTTAAGAACTACAATGTGAGGCCTTTTTTCTCTAATATTTTTGTAGTCCCTAATTATGGGTGTAGGTTGAAAGCAATGTTCCCACCTACTCAAGGAGCTTGGGATCCTTTGGTTTAATCCATCTTATGAAGGATGGCACCTCAGGTGTCAGCACCTCTCCCGTTACAATGCAGCACAGTGTCATTACTGGAACAGGAGTTCCAGCACCCATAGCATTCTACTCTTCTTCATGTCAAAGGTGAGTAAACTACCTGCTGAGATACAAATGTCTGGGCAGTTGTGGCAAAATGCTTTTGTTTCAGTCTCCAATAAACAGCATCACAGAAATTGTTTTTCATTTTCTTTTCAGTTTACTGTCTTTTGCAGATCCACAGTAATGCCGATGGACTTTATTACTCTAGTGTTGTTTTCCCTAAAAGTCTCAGTGAAGTGAGGTATTAATGTAAAAACTTGTGTTATCTTATAGTAGATAAAGATTTCCACTTCTTTCAAGGTTTGTCTTTTTTTCACCGACTCTGGGTGTCTTTTCTTAAGAAAGTACATGTTCCCATGTGTCACAAAAGCTGGAAAAACTCATGTAAAAAGCTGCCATATATAACAAATGGAAATAATGAATTCTTACCATAATGGTGACACTTTCCTTATTACCTTGGAATGTGAATGGTCTCACAGTTATAGACAGAAAGGAAAGAATACTTACTTGTATTAAGAAATGCAGAATGCAAACACCAATGCTACAGGAGATGCATTTGGAAAGAAATGAGCATGTGAATTTGATAAAGAAATGTTTTCAGGATGGATATTCTGCAGATTGTCAGGGATAAAAAAAAAAAAAGAGTACTTACGTTAATTGCTAGAGGAGCTACAGTAGTAATAGAAGAAGAAAAAATGTAGTAATGGTAAATTTGTTGTGGTAAGGAGCTACTGGCAAGGGATTACGGTTGTGATGGCATGTATTTATATTCCACCTGAAACTGCTATTATGGAGGTTAAAAAATGTGGGGAAAAAGTGTTCAGCAATGAATATTACTTATAGGCGGGGCCTAGAATTTAATTTGTAGTAATGAGGATATATCTGGGGGCCTAGAAGGGAAATATTACAAAAGAGGGTATATGTCTGTAGAAATTTATGAAAGATGTGAATTCAGTAGCAAGATCTCTGAGAAAATTTGCATATTATTCCCCAAGGCACAATAACTGAGCTAGACAAGACAAAAATTATATTTCAAAGGAGTTACTGAATGTTACTGTGATACCACAGTATAAGGACAAAATGATTGACTTTAACAATTGGCTAAGCTTCTGGTGTCATTCAAAGGGGATCCAGCATCTGTCTGCCTGGGATGACATGATCAACAGATCACAATGCTTTGCCAGAGATGGTCTGCACCTGTCACCCCTGGGGTTCAGGTTACTGGCTAAGGCTCTTGCCACCCCTATAGTGCCTTTTGTAGGCAAAGTTCAAAGGACAAAACCACCACCATAACATGTACAAGCATGCAAAATCTGAAGGTGCTGAAGTCTAAGCCTCAATATGCACTCTCTTGAGGCACTCATAAAAATGGAGAACATCGATATCTGTGCAGTAACCGAGACCTGGTTCAAGGCTCCAGAGAGCACCCATGCATTACCAGGTATAACTCTTACCACACATTTTGGCCACCAAACCAGGACTGAAACACTAAAGGTGGAGGAGTGTCCATATTCACTGAGGATATTCACAACACCAGGTTAGTTGCCCAACACAATGCGTCTGAAATTCTCCAGGTGTAACTAACACTAGGTAAGACTGCAATCCAAATTGTAGCTTGCTACAGATCCTCCACCATGCCCCAAGATTCTCACTACACCTTTCTAAACATACTGGAAAATATACAACCAAACACCCTAATACTGGGTGATTTCAACTACCCTGCCATTAACTGGGAAAACTATTTGTGTACCAACACCTTTTCCCAATGGTTCTTGGAATTCATAAATTCCAATGCCCTGGATCAACTAATCCTTAGTCCCACTAGGGGGCTCCAATATCCTAGACCTGGTCATTACCAACATGGGAAATCAATGCTCCACACCTAAACCCCCTCGTTAGTCATGTCTGACCATAAGCTAATCACCCTTGACAGCCACATCCCACCTCCACTCCCAGTAAGGAAACCTCCGTAAAAAACTTCTCCAAAGCCAACTTCATGCTACTCAAGTCAGAAGTGACAAACTTCATGACACCCATGCAGACAGGAACTGAAAGTTCAACTGCTGAATCCTACACTAAGGCACTGTACGAGCACATCCACTCGTGCATGAATCATGCCATCCCTAATAGAACCAAGATGCTCTCCTCCAAAAAAAGGAAATATGGTGGTCCCTTGCCATAAACAAACTTTACAACAAAAGGAAGAAACTGTTGCAGAAAAGAGGAAAATCCCAGGATGCAAAAAACTCCCTTACCAGCCTCAGTAAGAAGCTGAGTTCCCTCATAAAATCCTCCAAAGCTAATTACGAAAGTAAAATTGCCAAAGATTCCAAAGACCCAACCACAAGGCATTCTATAGATATGTCAATAATCTAAATGGCAATGTTCAGATCTGATCTGAGCTACAACAGAATGGCATTAAATATACTGATCCCAAGGATATTGCCAATATCTTGGCAGATCAATTCAGTGCAAACTTCACCCCCCACTCACACACTAAAGAGCCCATCTCAATACCAAAAGATTGCCAAATTCTGGTAATAACGGCCACACAGGTAAAAAACACACTCTCCAAAGTGAAGAACACAGCATCCATGGGACCAGACGACATCCCAGGCTGTGTACTACATGAACTACATAATAAACTGGCACCTCACCTAAGTGTCATGTTTAATCATAGCCTCACCTCAGGCTTTGTGCCCATTGAGTGGCACACAGCTACAGTTATCCCACTCCACAAGGGGGGATCCACCTTGGATCCTGGGAATTACTGGCCCATCAGTCTGACGAGCCTGATTTGCAAGGCCATGGAACATATTATCATGGAACTTATAAACAAAGACATTGGCAACCTTCAAAAACTGGACCCCACGCAGTGTGGGTTCGTGAAGGGCTGATCTTGTCTCCTGAACCTGATTGACTTCTTCAAATTAGTCTCCAGAGTCATAGACAAGGGTAAGGTGGTCCACAAACAGCCTATCTGGACCTCGCCAAAGCCTTCAACACCATTCCCCACTCTGGAATCATAGATAAACTTACTAAATTGGGCTTTAATCCCTATGTCACTTGATGGGTTGCCAACTGGATTACTGATAGAACCCACACTGTAAAAGTAGCCTACTCCAAATCCAGCTCCAGACAAGTGCCAAGTGGAATACCTCAGGGTTCAGTCCTGGGACCGCTGTTGTTTGGCATGTACTTCTCTGAAGTACAGGCCAACACTAAGGGACTCTGGCTAACAAAGTTTGCAGATGACTGCAAACTGGGAGCCATTATTGAATCCCAAAATGATGTGGATATTCTACAAAAGGGCCTTACAGAAACAGATGCTTGGTGTCAGAGCCATGGGCTCAAGCTCAATGCCAAGAAATGTATAGTTATCCCCTTTGGGAAAAAAACATATACCCGTGAATTACCACATAGGTGGCAGTACACTAAACACCGAGAGTGGGATAAGAGACTTAGGGACACAGGTGGACAGTGGTCTCACCTTCGATAACCACATCGCCACAACAGTCAGGAAATCCTTCTATGTGGCACACCTCATCACTAAGGGCTTTTCATCCAGAAAAACAGAGGTCATTGTCCCACTATACTCATCCCTCATTAGACCCATTATAGAATACAATGTCCCGTTTGGTATGTACCTCTCAAGACATCTGCAAAAACTGGAAAGGCCACAGAAATACCTCACTAAAAGAATCACAGGCCTAAAGCAGATGCTGTATGCTGACCATCTAAAAAAAACTCCACCTATACTCTGTCGCATATCGTCTACTCAGAGGTGATCTCTGATTAACATACAAGGCCATGTCAAACCCAGAGCTGTTGGACATGCTGCACTTAAAGAAATCTCAATCCCTCAGAGAGACACACTCCAGGGATCTAAACCCTGTCATCACAATGAACAAAACATGCTGGAGGGGTAGGTTCCTGACCCAGAGACTCCCCAGACTCTGGAATAGACTGCCCATACATGTCAAGCAGAGCGCCTCTTTTTGCCTCTTCAAAAGGAACCTTGATGATTGGATGGGAGATGGGAAATTCATCCCGAGATCACATCAGTCAGGGCTGCTAGACAAGGGTCCAGGGAAGTAAATACTGTGGGAAGAAATAGCCAGGGAATTGTTATGGCTAGGCTTGTATAGGCCCTAGGGCCGATAGCCTAGTACCAACCTATGAACCTGTGTGCATTTAATTGAGAATTCTGACATGCATTCAATAACTATTTCAGATCATGCACCAATAATTATCAAAATAAAAATTCAGGGTAATGAAGTAAAGATGAGATGCTGGCCCTACCCTCCTACTTATTAAAAAGAGGGGAATTTAAGGAATGGGTAATGGAAATTATCCAGGAGTTATTAGGGAAGATAGAAAGTACTCCAGAAGTTACAGCCGGTGAGTGGGATAAAAAGAAAGTGGAGTTTAAAAATAGGGTAGAAATAAAAGGAAAAGAAATCTGGTTAAGAAATAATGAGAATTATTTAGAGATGCAGTCACTGTCAGTTGTCTGTCTGGTGCCAGAGTCCACCACATCACACACACAGCCATAGTCTGTTATCTTTCTGGTCCCAGAATCCACCACAACACACACGCAGTCATGATCAGTTGTTTGTCTGGTGCCAGAATCCACCACATCATGCATGCACTTGTGTCACTCCACAACAAGTAGAAGTACAACTCTGTCATTGTCCATGTTGGTGTGAATGACTTGAGATGTACCTCCGTGGACTATATGACGAGAGACTTGATTGAGCTTGCAGAGTATGTGTCCCCAGCAGGTATGACCCTAGCCCTAAGCAGCATCCTACCTACACCAGGAATGATACCACGATACCAACAAAAATAATTGACTTCAACAATTGGCTTAGTTTCTGGTGTCATTCCAAGGGGATCCAGTATCTGCCTGGGTTGACAGGCCTCGATACTTTGCCAGAGATGGCCTCTACCTGTCACCACTGGGTTTCCAGATCCTGTCCAAGGCTCTTGCCTCCCCCATTATGCCTTTTTTAGGCAATGTCCCAAAGACAAATCTTCCAACATAAAAGATCTGTCAAAACGCAAATTGAAGGTCATGCTGCTTAACACTAGGAGCCTTAACCTGAAAATGCACGCACTAGAGGGTCTCCTTGCACTGGAAGATGCCAGTGTCTCTGCAGTCACTGAAACTTGGTTCAGGGCTGCGGAGAGCACTCCTGCCTTAACAGACTATACCTCATCCCATACATTCCGACCCCAAAAATGAGGTCGGAAAGACTAAGGGTGATGGAGTCTCTATCTTCATTAAGAACAGGCACACCTCCAGACTGGTTTGCCAGCATGACACACTGGAACTACTCCATGTGCAACTGACAGTGGGCAAGAACCCATCCAAGTTATAGCCAGCTATAGACCCCCCTCCATGACTCAGGACACCCATTCCTCATACTGGATCTACTTGACTCCATTAAGGTACCCCCTACCACCCTAATCCTTGATGACTTCAACTACCCTACCATAGTCTGAGTGAACTATTTTTGAACCAATGCACTCACTCAGTGATTCCTTGACTTCATCAGTTCTAACACACTAGACCATCTCGTCTCATCCCTCACAAGGGGAGATAACATTCTGGATTTGGTTCTCGCCAACATGGGCAACCGCTGCACCACTCCCGTAGTATGTTCTTCACTGGTGAGATCAGATCATCAGACTGTCTTATTCGAATATTCTATTCCACCCAACCCCCCCAACCATGATCAAGTTAAAAAACTTCTCAAATGCTGATTACAACCTCCTAAGGGAGGGCGTCTGTAGCTTCACACCACCGGCCCCCTCGGGGGATGCAGACAACTATGCTGAACAGTACACCAATTCAGTATACAAGCACCTGTTCAACTGCATCGATTCAGCCATACCCAATAGAACTAAAACCTGCTCCTCAAGGAAACACAAACTTGTTTGGTTGACTTCCTCTATCAACAGGCTTTACAACAAAATTAAGAAACTGTTGTCCAGGGGTAAAAAGGAACATATTCCGAATTGGAAAAACTCCCTCCTTGGCCTCAACAAAAAAATTAGATCATTAGTGAAAGCCTCCAAAATTATGGGAAACCACAAAGTCATGTTCAGTTATGTCAGGAACCTCCATGGCAAAGCCCAGGTTTGTTCTGAATTAGTACTTAACAGTTTCACTTACACTGATCCTGTTGACTTAGCCAACCTGCTAGCAGACAGGTTCAGCGCAAACGTCACCCCTCTGTTCCCCCAAAGGCCTTTTCAACATCCCAGATACTTGTCCTGCACCTCACATCTCCATAGATCAAGTGCTGAAGGCCCTACCAAGGCAAATAACACAGCTTAGAAGGGACCTGATAGTATCCCAGGCTGTATTCTGCACCATCTCCAACAAGATCTGGCTTCACCATTGACCACACTATTATTCCAGCAGAGTGGAGAACTGCCATTGTCATCCCCTTGCAAAAAGGTGGTGTCACTACTGACCCTGGAAACTATCGCCCCAATAGCTTGACAAGTCTGATCTGTAAAGCCATGGATCATATTATTATGGATCTCATAAACAAGGACATTGGCAATCT
Organism: Protopterus annectens; assembly: GCF_019279795.1. Classification (NCBI taxonomy): domain Eukaryota; kingdom Metazoa; phylum Chordata; order Ceratodontiformes; family Protopteridae; genus Protopterus; species Protopterus annectens. The sequence continues at coordinate 426,020,720 of NC_056749.1, forward strand.
CCAAGCACTTGGCCCCACCCAGTTCAGATTTGTCAAGGACAGATCTTGCCTGTTAATTGTCTTCTGCTTTTCTGCACGTGTCCAAACCACCGTAATCTGTTCTCTTTGATCTTTTCAGCAATTGGAGCTATCTTAGCTTCTGCTCTTATGTCCTCATTTCTTCATCTGTCCCACAGTGTGCATCCTACCACCCTTCTCAGGCACTTCATTTCCATCACCTCTAGCTTCAACTGTTCTGCCTTTACTGCCCAGGTTTCTGTACCGTACAGTAGTACTGGTCACACCACTGTCTTGTACACCTTACTTTTCAGCTTCATTGACATTTTTCTGTCATAGACTACACCAGACACTCTATGCCAGTTGGCTGTTTTCCCTCTGATTCTAGCTTTGACCTCTTCATTCAGACTTCTGTTCTCCTCAACCACCCCTCCCAGATACTTGAAGGTGTTTACCTGTTCCACTATCTTCCCTTCTATCTCTATTCTTAGCTTCTTCTGATTTCCCCAATTTGCTGCCATTACCACTGTCTTATCTGTGCTTAGTTTCATTCCATGTGCTTTCAGTTTTGCATTTCATTCTCCTGTCCTTTGTTGAAGTTCTAGCTCAGAGTCTGCCTGTAATGCCACATTTTCTGCATACAGCAACTTTGTTGAGCTGCCATTTCTGACCTGTTTGCTAATGTAGTCCATCACTGAGTGGGCTCAGAGCTGAACCCTGGTGTACACCCACTCCCACTGGAAACCCCTCTGTGAGGTCAAACACTGTTCGTACTTGGGTCCTTGTACATAGCCTGCACTAATTCTAGCAATGTTTCTGGGACTTCAAACCACCACAGTACTGCCCAGATAAGCTTTCTTGGGACCTTGTCATATGCTTTCTCCAAGTCTAGGAATGCCCAGTTGGACTCTCTCATCTCTAGCTTCTTCTCAAGTATCTGTCTCACTACAAACATCGGGTCAGTTGTGCTGCATCCTGATCTGAATCCAAACTGCTCATCTCCCATCTTATATTCTACTACTCTGTGTATCCATTTATCAATCACCCTCTCCAGAACTTTCATGCAGTTTGATAGGAATTTGATGCCTCTGTACTGCCCACATTTGTGAATCTCCCCTTTGTTCTTGTACATTGGCACTAATATGCTTATTCTCCAGTCATCTGGGATATGCCTTTCTCTGTACACTGTTATGACTACCCTCAGGACCCATTTCTCCCCTATCTCACCCAGCATCTTTATCACATCTGCTGTGACTTCATCCGAACCTGCTGCTTTCCCTGACTTCATTTTCCTTAGTGCTGTTCTTACTTCTTCTAAGGTGGGTTCCTCTTCTTCTCTCGTCATAGGCTGTTTCTGGGGCAGTACAGCTTCGGTGGGGTTTTTCTTCATTCAGAAGCAGCTGGAAATACTCCTTCCATCTGCCTTTGATGCCCTGTAGACTGGTGAGCAGGTTGTCACTGGCATCCCTTATGAAGGGTGTCTGACAATCTTCTTTATCTTTCTGATTTGCCTTGGAACCCGATATAGTTTTTGTGCCACTTACTGAGTCACTTTCCAGAAGTTGGTAGAATGCCTCTGATGTCCTATTCTTTGCTATTGCAACTTCTTTCTTAGCTTATTTGTTAACCAACCAGTAGGCCTTCCTAGCCTGGTCAGTTTATTTCTATCTCCCACTTCTTCCTACACTCTCTCTTTCTTTTGATGACTTCCTGGACTTCTGCATTCCACCACCAGGTTTCCTTATGTACCTTATTTCCATACTTGGCTCAGCCACATATCTTTTCTGTAGTCCTGAACATGCTCTTTTTAGGTGCTGTCATTCTTGTTCAAATCCGCCTATTTCCTCCTCTTCTTGGGATGCTAGAGCCCCGAGTTATTCCTTGAACTGTTGGTAGTTTCTCCCCAGTCAACTTCCAGGTCTTCAGCCTAGTCTCTGATGACCTTGGAGCCTTCTCTGACCACTGCTTGTAGCTGATTGTGGCAACTAGTGGTTTATGCTGTGGGCCAACTGTTTCATTGGGGATGACTTTGCAATCATGGATTCTACCCCAGTGCCTTTTCCTTACTAGGAGGAAGTCTACCTGAGTTGCATGTTGGCTATCTTGTATGTGATTCTGTGACTGTCTCTCTGAACCATGTGTTGGTTATTATCAAGCCATTTGCCAGACAGAAGTCTAGAATGACGACTTCTTTATTCCTATTGCCCCACCCATGTTGGACCCAGGCAGTCCTCATATCCTGTTCTGTCTGTCCCAATATGTGCATTCAGGTCATCCATTATCAGCACCAATTCATGTTGGACTGCTTTATTTAGTAGGTCCTGCAACTGCTGTCTGAATGCACTCTTTTCCTCACTATCACAATCCTGCTGTGGGGCATAGGTTGAGATTGTGAATACTGCTCTATCATTATACTGGAGTCTGATTGCCATGAGTCTGTCATTAATTCTGATGATATTCCTCACTGCCTTCTGAAGGTGCTCTCTCATCACAATTCCTACACCATTTTTAGCCTGTCCCTCTCCTGAGTAGTAGAGTCTGGATCCCAAGCCAAGTGGCTTTGCTGCACTGCCCTTCTATCTCATCTCTTTGACACATAGGAGGTCCTGCCTCCTTCATATCATCATGTCATACACTTCCAAGCTGTGTCCCGTCAGTGAACCTACATTAAGCACAGCAATTCTCAGTTCATGTTTGGTAGGTTGGTTGGTTGGTTGGTTTTACGTCCAGCTTTTGCTCAGCAGAGCTATCACAAGTAACCCAGGCTGGACAACTAGACACTGGCTGGCCAGTATCTTATTGACTCAGGGCTGCTGGGCTTTATGGCGGGCACAAACTGGCCAACAGGTACAAATATACCCCTCCCACTGTTAGCAAGGGTCCCTGGCATAGGTCAGAGTAGGTCGGGTCTGTAACCCACTTATCACCAGTAACTACCCTTGCCCATTTTGGTGACATTAGTCAACATGACCAAATCACCTAGAATAATATTTTACACCGGCGAGTGGCTAGCCCTGCCATGGCAAGCAGTCTGTGATCCATGTTCTCCTGTCTTGAGGATACTGCACACCACAGTAGATGCCCATAGCGGTTGGTCTTGTAAAATTCTTCCCCCTATAGGGCACCATGTAGAATCTGTGCTGCTGCCCACAGAGCCATTCATTGGGGAGTTTGAGATTGAAACATTCAGCATGTTTTTTCGGGCATGGGAGAAAACCCACGGAGACGCAGGGAGAACGTGCAAACTCCAAACAGGCATTGGTTGGAGATCAGGATCGAACCTTGTACCTTGTGCATGGGAGGCAAAGACATTAACCATTATGCCAACTGGTCTGCCTGACTGACTCCCCAAATGATATTAACATACTGGAAGAGGGTTCACAAAAACTAACACAAAAAAATGTATCATCATACCATTCAGCAAAAACACGGCCCCTTCCTGAAGTCTTTCTGCAAATTGGTTATATGTCACCATTTTTATCTCATCTCCTCCTATCTTAACTATTAGTTGTTGAGCATCATCTACCTCTAACCTTGATGTATTTAAGTCTTCCATAAATATTTCCAATTGTGCTTTTTCTTGATTTTCTCGCTTCTCTACTTTATACAAATGTTCACAAAATTTCTGAAATATCTCTAGTACCGCTACAGAATCTCTGGTTATTTTTTTTTGTTATAGGCTCCCTAGGTTTGGCAACAACCCTTTCTACTTTCTTTTGTCTAAGTTGTTGTGCTAAAAGTTTTTTGTGATCTGGAGTTATCAAAATCAGTTGCTTAACAGCAATCTTTTCTAAACTCATGTAAATTATCCAGGTTCTCTCTTATTTTCTCTTTTGCACTTTGGGGAAACTTTTTTTCTTGCTCCAGACCGATGTCAGGAAAAAGGTAATAATTGTATTTCTTGTGGGAAGCAAATACCTCATAAGGACTTTCATTGTTACTGTATTCCTTGCTTAGGCCCTGACCACAACGTTGCTAGTTGTCGGTTTTGGCTAGATTTAACCAATGCACTATTAAGCGTCGGTACGATTTTGCATTACACTATTTTGGCAGAAGATTTAATTATACGATGTCGTCGGATAGCCATCTGACTACCGGAATTCACAAGAAACGCAAAGAAAAGGACAGGCATCCGAGGTCCAAAACCGACGACGAGGCTTCTTCTAAGCTAGTCGCCAGTTCTCAGTGCGGCACCTTCGCAGTCCCTGAAGCCCGCTACTTTAGACCCGCAGCCCACTACCAACTCCCACGTGGAGTCGACTAGGCTGCTGGAAGCTCAAGGTATTGGACCTTCGGAGACTATTCCCTCAGATGGGTCCAGAGCCGCTAAGCAGGCATCTGCTTCTGAGGGTGTTTTCAGACCTACTCAATTATACATTAAAACAAATTCAGCTTCATAGACTAAAGCACCTTTAAAGACAAAGAAACAAGTACAACAGTCTCATGGACAGGCCTCCATGCCCAAAAACCAGATGCTCAAAATGGCCGAAGACTTAATTACTTTGATCAGGGGTACCCATCCCCCACCTGATAAAAGGCCTAGGCTAGAGACAGAATATGATAAAAGGCCTAGGCTAGAGACAGAATATGAATCTTCAGATCAGGTTCCCATTTCATCTGATTCCTCTTCTGATCAGGAATACTCTCTTCCTCCCTATAAGGATTCTGATGCTGAAGAATCTATACCTTCAGCCTCTCCTCCTGAGGATTACTCTTTTGGGGAAACCTTGCATACCATGAGGGAGCATTTTCACTGGGAGAGCCAAGATTTTTCAGAGTCTAAGAAAAGGCTCAGAGACTTCCTTTTACTACCACAACACAGGCCCCTAGCTATTACACCTGTTAGACATTGTAGATGATGTATTTTCAGAGTCCAGTCTCACCCCTGACTCCTTACCTCCAGCTCCTGTTAAGCCGGACAGTTACTACAGAGTTCCTGACTCTCATAAATCTTCCATTTCAAAAACCCTGCTGTTGACCCAGAAACTATCTCTCAGAGTCCCAAAGGGGTCAAGGCTTCCACTGCAAAAAACCCTACCCCCTCTGACAGAGATTCTAGGGCATTGGACAGATGGGGAAAAAAGATTTACACTTCTGCTATCTTGGCTATAAGGGCTTTAAATTATCAGTTTCATATGCTTAAATATCAGCAATATATTATGTCACTGCTTAAACAGAAAATGTTGATAAATTCTGAATGTGCAGAAAACAAAGAAATGCAGGATTTATTGCATGCAGCTGAACAAGTTGGAAAGCATACTTTGCAATGTAGTTTTGATTCTTTGGAGGCCTCCTGCAGGGCCACTGTTACGGGTTCTGTCATCAGGAGGCATGCTTGGTTAAAGGAACAAAATCTGCCATGTCAAAGCAAAATTATTAGATGCTCCATTACAGCATGATACCTTGTTTGGTGTTGAAGCAGAAGAGGTGTTAAAGAAAATGGAGGACAAAGCTAAATCTATGCAAATGGTTAAGGATTTCTTACAGGTACAGCCTCCCAAGATTTAGCAGACACTGGCCTACAAAGAATTGGTCCTTTTGAGTGTCATACAGACCACAAAGGGGCAAATACAGATGCCCAAGAGGCAGATCCCAGCCCCAAGGTTCATACAGGTCTAAACAATGGGGTGCTTCTACCTCCAAAAGTGGAGAAGAAAAATCACAGCCATACAGGAAACAGTCCCAATGACTTCCCCCTGCCTGCACTAAGCACTTATCTTCTGGCAGCACCTTTAAGGGGAAAGCTAGCACTTTTTTCTCAAAATTGGCACATAATAACCCAGGACAAATGGGTCTTAGAGATAGTGTCACAAGGCTACAAGTTTCACTTCCATACCCTGCCAAGGTCAAACGGTTGGCCAGAGGCACAAAATCAAGTCTCATCCCTCATGGACATTGAGGCCATTCAACAAGTACCAGAGCAAGAGCAGGGACAAGGATTTTATTCAAGACTGTTCTTGATACCAAGAGAGGACAAGACCTGGAGACCAATACTGGACCTATCTATTCTAAACACATGTCTGGATATACCAAAATTCAAAATGTTGACTCTACAGCAACTTTTGCCCATGCTGGGCAAGAAGGCTTGGCTTGTGACTTTAGACCTAAAAGAGGCATACCTGCATGTCCCAATCAGACAAACATGCAGAAGATACCTCAGATTCAAAGCTGGCTCAATGCACTACCAATTCTCTGCACTGGCCTTTGGCTTATCTACTGCGCCCAGGGTCTTCATAAAGTGCCTGGTACCAGTAATTGCATTCTGCAGACAAAGAGGAATACATATATATTCTTACTTGGATGACTGCCTCATTCAAGCAGAGAACAAGGACATTCTACTACAGCATCTGGCATTTGTAAAGAGATTTCTAGCAGGCCTAGGGTACACAGTCAACGAAAAGAAATCAAAACTAGTACCCTCTCAAGAGATAATATTTCTGGGTGCAAGCTTAAATGCATCTGCCCAGATAGCTTATCTCACGCCAGGCAAACAAAGGCAACTGACTACCTATTTCATCCTGTTAGCAACAAAGGCCCAGTTATCTGCAAGAAAAATTCTGCAGGTTTTGGGCTTCATGGCCTCCTGCATTCTACTAATTCCATATGCGAGACTGCATATGAGGAAACTTCAATGGTACCTAAAAAGTGTTTGGACTCAACATTGCCACAGCCTTGAAACAATAATTACCCTCATTCCCTGCCTGCAACAGGAGTTTCGAAGGTGGGCGAAGGCTTGTCACCAGAACAAGGGACAGCCATTCACTTTACCCCTAGCCAGGCAGACTTTAACAACGGATGCATCAGATTATGCCTGGGGGGCCCACATGGCAGGAAGATGTATTCAAGGCACATGGTCCGCAAACCAAATGCATCTACATATCAATCAAAAAGAGATGCTAGCTGTTCAGAATGCCCTGACAGCCTTCAAGGACCTACATCATCCGGGACAACTACTGATAAAGACAGACAACACCACGGTCATGTGGTATATAAACAAGCAGGGAGGCACTCATTCTTACCCCCCTTTGCACACTAGCCATGACTTTGTGGGACACAGTATTGACTTACCAAGTACATCTGCAGGCACAATTCCTGCCAGGAAAGATAAATACTCTGGCAGACGAACTAAGCAGAAACCTCATGGATCCCCACGAGTGAAAATTGGATCCACAAGTCTTCAGCATGATAACAAGGAAATGGGGATGCCCAGATATAGATCTATTTGCCTCTCCTCACAACTACCAACTAAAAAGATTCTGCACAAGGACTTATCACAGACAAGCATGGAAAGTGGATGCCCTATCTTTCAGCTGGAAAAGCTTAGCAGTATATGCCTTTCCTCCACTGCCTCTCCTCCCCAAGGTACTCCTAAAGGTCAGACAAGAGAAGCCAAAGATGATACTGATTGCCCCAGACTGGCCCCGCCAGTACTGGTATCCAATTTTAAGGAACTTGTCTCAATGCCCGGCTTGGACCTTGCCTCAAATACCTCATCTACTATCCCAACAAAACAATCAGATCCTGCACAGCCAACTAAAGACCTTAAATCTGGCAGCATGGCGGATAATGTAGTCATACAAAACACGCCTCTCACCAAAGCTGTGATGGATGTCATTTTGGAGGCCAGAAGGCCTAGTACCAGAAATCTTATGCTGGAAAATGGAAGAGATTCTGTGCTTGGAACCAGGCACAAGGAATTGACACAGCTGTACCAAATATTCCTCAGATTTTGCAATACTTAACTGAGATGCTGGACAAAGGCCTATCCTTTTTATCAATTAAAATTTATGCCTCTGCCATTTCATCTCATTACAATCCAGAGCCACCAATCTTTTCTCATCCTTTAAGGCAGTACCTCAGAGGAGCCAAAAACTTAAGGCCTCCAAGGAGATCACCAATACCTGCATGGGACCTCAATTATGTCTGGAAAAACTCACCCTGCCTCCTTTTGAGTCCGTCGCTACAGCTGATATAAAGTTTTTATCTTGGAAAACAGCTCTGCTCCTAGCAATAACCTCTGCAAGATGAGTCTCAGAGCTGCAGGCACTCATGGCTGTGGAACCTTTTATCATTTTTTATCCAGACAGGGTTTCTCTGAGGACAAACCCGACATTTATGACTAAGATCGTGTCCAGTGTGTTAACCAAACTATTCATCTGCCTACTTTTTATCCAAACCCACAGAATAAGAGGGAGATAATTCTGCATTCTTTGGACATACACAGACAGCTACGCTTCTACTTGAACAGAACCAAAGCTTTCAGAAAGACAGAGCAACTACTAGTGGCATATGCTGCAGGATCACAAGGAAAGGCTATCTCAAAGCAGATTATTTCAAAGTAGATAGGCCACTGCATTCGTTTCTGCTATTCACAACATGGCAAGCCAGTGCCTAAGGGCATTAGGCCACATTCAATCAGAGCAGCAGCCACTTCAGCAGCCTTCCTCGGGGGAGTACCAACCAAAGACATTTTAGAGGCTGCTACCTGGAGTTCAGTGCACACCTTTACAAAGCACCATCATTTACCACTCTACTCTAAATTCAGGGCAGGTTTTGCCACTGCAGTTCTGCAGGGCCTCATAGCCACTCCTAATGATTTTTAGCTCCAGCCTCCCAACCATAGCTTTGGGATTCAACCTAAGTGTAATGACTGCAACAGTGAAACACGAAGAACATAGTACAGTTGTGTACACTTACCATAAATGTAGATGCTCGAGTGTATTCACTGTTGCAGTCCAGGTTACCCACCCACCATCCCCCATATCTTTGCTGGAACTTATTTGCACTTCTCTAGTCTATACAACCTATGTGGTGTATTTACTTGTAGATGAAGGTATAATATATGTTGGTGCATGCATGTTTTATTGGCATATTTTTAGCCTACCCTTTTGGGGGCACCTGACATCTGGGACAAGAAAAACTGAAGAAAATGGTGTCGGCTGCATCTTTTATACCCCTGGCGCTCTGACATCAGGGAAGAGGCGACAGCAACCGACGCCAGACATAGACTTTGTAATTCAGGCCGACTGAGGGTAGCCTGCCAGCAGGATAACCCAAGTGTAATGACTGCAACAGTGAATACACTCAAACATCTACATTTATGGTAAGTGTACACAACTGTACTGTCTCTCACCATAGGTTGTGTGCTTAGGGGATTGCCACTGATGTGGTAATCAGCAGGGGCCATGTTTTTGCCGAATGGTATGATAATACACTATTTTGCATTTAACTTAAGGCCATGACTTTGGCACCAGTTATTTGTAGCTGTGAGACCCTCTTGCAATATTTTAACTTCAATTGGGGATTCAATGACAGCACCCAACTTGCAGTCATCCACAAACTTGATCAGCCACAGCCCCTTTGTCTTTGCCTGGACCTCTGAGAAGTATATGCCAAACAGTAGGGGTCCCAGGACAGATCCCTGAGGAACACCACTAGTGACAGGTCTTGCTGTCAGAGGTGGCAGAACCTATTTTGACCTTGTGGGTCCTATCTGTGAGCCAGCTGGCCATTCATCTGACTAGATAGGTATTAACACCAAGTTGTGTTAGCTTTTCGATGATGTCCTAGTGGGGGATTGTGTCAAAGGCCTTGGCCAGGTCAAGGTAAGCTGTATATACTGACTTTCCCTCATCCAAGGCCTTGGTGACAGTCTCAAAGAATTCAACTAGGTTCAATAGGCAAGATCTGCCCCTGACAAATGTGAATTTGGTGGGGTCGAATGCTTGGAGATTGCCTATGTCCTTGTTTATGAGATCCATAATAGTACGCTCCATGATTTTGCAGATCAGACTTGTCAAGCTGATGAGACGATAGTTTCCCAGGTCAGTAGTGACACCACCTTTGTGCAAATTGATGACAATGGCAGTTCTCCACTCTGTTGGAATGAAGCCTATAGTTAGGTAGTGGTTGAATAGGGTGCTCAATGGCAAATCTAGTTCTTGCTGGAGATGGTGCAGAATACAGCCTGGGATACTATCAGGTCCCATGGAAGCTGTGTTCTTTGCCTTAGGGGATAGGGGCTTTAACACTTGATCTACAGAGATGTGGGTTGTGGGACAAGTATCGTGGATGTCGACTGGGCCTTTGGGGGGGGAGATAAGGGGTTAAGTTTACACTGAACCTGTCAGCCACCAGGTTGGCTAAGTCAGCAGGATCAGTGTAAATGGTACCATTACGAACTAGTTCAGAACAAACTTGGGTTTTGCCATGGAGGTTCCTAACATAACTGAAGAAGGACTTGTGGTTTCCCTTTATTTTGGAGGCTAGTTTCAACTCATAATTGGCTTTGGAGGTTTTCATTAGTGATCTAATTTGCTTGTTGAGGCAGAGGAGGGAGTTTTTTTCAATTTGGAATTTGTTCCTTTTTACCCTTGGACAGCAGGTTCTTCCTTTTGTTGTAAAGCCTGTTAATAGAGGATGTCCACCAGACAGGTTTGTGTTTCCTTGAGGAGCAGATTTTAGTTCTGTTGGGTATGGCTGAATCCATGCAGTTGTACAGGTGCTTATATACTGTACTGGCATACTGTTCAGCATAGTTGTCTGCATCATCTGTGGGAGGCCAATGGTGTGAAGCTGCTGGTACCCTCCCTTAGGAGGTGGTAGTCAGCTTTTGAGAAGTTTTTTAGCCTGGTTACGGCTGGGGAGGGGTATGGTGGGATAGAAACTTTGAATGAGACAGAGCAATTATCTGATCTCACCAGGGAAGAACATACTATGGGAGTGGTGCAGCAGTTGCCCATGTTGGTGAGAACCAAGTCCAGTATGTTGTCTCCCTTTGTGGGGGATAAGACCAGCTGATCTAATGCGTTAGAATTGATGAAGTCAAGGAATCGTTAGGTGAGTGCATTAGTGCACGAATAATTCACCCAGTCTATGGTGTAGTGTAAGTCACCAAGGATCAGGGTGTTAGGGGGTACCTTGATGGAGTCAAGTAGGTCCAGGTAGGAGGTGTGGGTGTCCTGAGACATGGAGGGGGGGTCTATAGCTGGCTATAACTTGGATGGGTGTCTTGCCAACTGTCAGTTGCACCCGGAGTAATTCCAGTGCATCATGTTAGTAAACCAGTCTAGAGGTGTGCCTGTCCTTAATGAAGATAGAGACTCCCCCCACCCTTAGTCTTTCTGATCTCATTTTGGGGTCAGAAAGTGTGGAATGAGGTATAGCCTGGTAAGGCAGGGGTGCTCTCTGCAGCCCTGAAACAAGTTTCTGTGACTGCACAGACATTGTCATCTTCCAATGTGAGTACAGCCTCCAGTGAGTACATTTTCAGATTAAGGCTCTTAGCATTGAGCAGCATGACCTTCGATTTGCTTTTTGACAGATATTTTGTGTTGGAAGATTTGTCGTTGGGACATGGCCTAAAAAAAGGCACAACGGGGGAGGCAAGAGCTTTGACCAAGATCTGGAATCCTAGGAGTGACAGTTAAGAAGATATTTTGATTGCAGTCTAGTGATAGCCTTCCCGATCAGGGATTGATGTCAGAGTACAGACAAAGAGAAAGGGATAAGGGTATCCTAAATGAAAGACCTGTACTGGTTGAGTTTTTAATTGAATCTACAGCAGAAGCTACTGCTAAAAAGGGAGAAATTAGGAGGGCATATGAAATATAACATGATAAATATAGGAATCAACCAGAAGAGGTCAGAAAAGATTGGTAAAAGATTAGATATGCAGTTCACAAAGAAACAATAGGAGGGACATATGTATGGTTCCCAAATCTAGAAGATGTATGATTTTTGCCTGGAAGTGCTTGCATACTTTTATACTCCAAGCAGACTCCAAAGAATTTTTCCTCAGATAGATGGCAAATGTTGGAGGTATAATGGGGAAGGAAGAGGTACCTAGGAGCATATGTTCTCGGAATGTAATAAGTTGGCAGAATTTAATAATTCCTTACAGAGCACTCTGTTAGGAGAACTGGGGGGAGAAAATGACTCCAACTAAGGAAATTATATTTTGAGCTGGGTTACAGGATCTGAATTTTCTAGCAAGGTCTTTGTTAAGTTTAATTCTGATGGCTACAAAAATGCAATCACTACAAAATGGAATTCAAAATCTAAACCAACTGTACTTGAAGTAGTGAATATTATAACAAAGGTAAAAGAACAGGAAGTGTGATCCGTATAAAAGGGTAGGAGTAAATTACATAGAAAAATGGAAATTGTGGGAACAGTACATGCAAAAAAATGTTTTGGAGGAGGAATGAGGTTTAAGAAAAGGCAGGAATTTAACAATTTATGGAATGTTGCTTTGATTATATGTGTAACAATATATGTGATGTGTAATGTTTGTAGGGTTTGATTACTTTTATATAAATGTACGTTTGCCTATAAAACAAGTAATTCAGTAAAGGTATTTAAAAAAAAATATATATATATATATATATATATATTCCTTTTTGTCCTCATCGGGTATTAAGCTATGTATGTCATGTGGGTTAATTCTAGGGATGCTACAGAAGTTGCACATACTGTATGGCAGAGAAGTCTGCTGTGCATAAAGCTTACAGTAATTTAATGCAACACATCTCGTCATGTGTTACCACCTGTTGTGTGTCAGCCTCTGTCAAAGATATGTTACAGTAAGCATTATGCACCTGCACTTTATATAGAGCAGCAGTCCAGAAATCATATCTACCCATATAGAATTTATGGTGTGGCCTTTTTAAGGTAGAAAACAGGCATTATTTGGCCAAAACTAGATAAATCTTTAGGAACAGTACATATTTCTAACCAACAGTACTGATGTGAAAAATATTTTTAAAAATAAGTCATAGTTAATGGCATTTAAGATTAATTCCATTGTAAAGCTTTATCTTGTCTAACTTACCTAATCATTAAAAACTATACTTACGTCTTTGTCTCTTTCTTTTTAGTTCAGCAAACACTTCTGAAGTCAGAATCAGCAGAACCTCCAACTGCAGATAACACAAAGATCTAAATCATGGCATGAAATAACTGAAAAGAACTGTCAGTGTCCACCAAATAAGTTTCACAGTGAGAAGGTCGTTTAACACCCTTAACCTGCTGCATATATATGCTAAAAAGAACTGGATAAACCACTGTGAATTTGATGTAGAACTGCGTGCATTTGCACTCACATTCTTGAAGTCTTATTTTAAGGAAACTTTTGCTGGTAAAATGGCATGGCATGTGAACATATTTTCATTCCACATTTAGTCATAAAAATGAATTTATTTCTCATCACTGATGTGTACGATCCCTAGGAACTGATGGTTTCATCCTAGTAAGATTTCATGTCTCCCACTTCATAGGATCAGGTTTTATATCTCCACCAAAACTGGCCTTATTTCTGTCAGACAAATGCAGTAACAGACACTATGAGTGAATTTAATGACTGGATAAAACTGATATCCTGTGGATGTTTGAGTTCATAGATTACCTTCTATGTACAATAAAATTATCAGTTTGCACTATTGTATACCATTTTAAACATTGCTGCAAAGAGCACCAGAATCAAAATAATTTTACACTGATGTTTTTTAGTAGGAAATTGTTAATATGAAGTGTTTACTGCTGGTGTCTTCCAAATGTATAGCAAGAGCATATGGAGTATTTGCGAACAAATTAGGCCTCTGAATTTCATACAATACTTGTGTGCTGTAATGGACTAATATATTAAATCTTTGGAAGGTACACCAAAATGGTGGTCTTGTAGCAACTTGTAAGGTCAACTAAATTTATAATAGTTATAATTTACTGAGAGAAAGATAGCACCTTAGTTATCCATAAAAGAGATAGTGGATACAATGTGTATGTGTTTGCTATTAGTTTGCAGTTGCAGACTTTTTTTTTTTTTATTAAGCATAAAAAAATTTCACATTATTTCATATGAAAGAAATACAACTATATAGTCCACCCCTCTCATTCACAGTGGACTACTTCCTTCCCCAGCATACACACCCAGCTATGTTTCAACTTACTTGCTGATTTTATAAGGTACATTTGCCTTTAATCTATTGTGACAGGAAGTATTTAGAATAGTTACTTGTAAACATTTCATGAACATTAGTTATCCTGTTATCTGTGGGCTCATATCTTCATAGTCAGCTTTACATTTGATATAACAGCTGTTTCGCTATGTTTGATTTGCTGGCATTGTTGGTGTGAGATAATGACCCTCAAGCTTGTGTAATACGTTGAAGGCATGTAGTTACGCAGTTTAGAAGAAAATGGAAACTGAATAGTTTGTTGTGAAGATTATTTTTTGTGAACAGGTTTTGCTGCTTTTGTCAAGTTTTCTTAGTTATGTGATTGTTTAAAAATGTTTTAAAATAATATGTTTAAGTTATTAATTTGTTTGTTTTAAAGTAATATGAACAAGTATCCATGTATGACTGTTAAAAGCACATTTTCTCAGGCTTTTTATAAAATTGCAGACTGATACTAATTTTGGTTTGTAGCACTGTTGATGCATACTGTTTGTGATGTTAGTATATTCCTTACAAGTAAGGAAAGTATTTGGACCGTCTTGCACCAGGCTACTCATAAGCTCATCGCAGCGGTATAAAATGACAAGATAGATAATAGGTCTATAACATGTGCTTATTATACTGTGTCTTACTTCTACCAGTGTCAGAGTTCAGCATCATTTGTGCAAATTAGCACTACAAACTGGTAAAGAATGCAGTGCAAATGTTTTTGATGTAAGTTCAGTTAAATGCATGCAAGGGACTACAATAGAGTCAAACTTTTTTTTTTTTCATTGTTAAAGTGTAATATGGAAAATATTTAGCTGTACTTGACTGTAAAGGACTCAAACCAGGGAACCTTCTTGGCTAGGCTTACTTAAGCCCTTGGGCCGATAGTCTAGTACCTACCTATGAACCTATAACTTTCTTGGGTAGCAAAAGCCAGGGAACCTTGTTGGCTAGGCTTACTTAGTCCCTTGGGCCGATAGCCTAGTACCTGCCTATAAACCTATATTGACAAACCTACTCATACCTCTCAACTGTACAGATTTTTGCTTCGTATTTTTAGTCTGTTCCTCATAAAATTTTGGTCTTCTGGTAAATCACTGAGGATTAAAGTAAAACAAAAATGGCAGGCATTTGAGTTACAGACTTCATACTCCTCAGAAAATTCATGTTAATTCATAATCTTTTAGTCTATCAACTTTCTAAGTTTGTGAGAGCAATATTTAAAAATTGTCCCTATTTTTGGGACTTTGTCCCCCCATTATATATATGGCTTTGTCCAGATTTCTTGGTCTTAGAAGTTGAGAGGTATGCCTACTGTCTTATCAACCCAGTCTTACGTAGGCTTAATATTGATTAACCACTCTTTCAGGTAATATTGCAAATACTGTTAAGTAGTCATTCACAAAATTTTTTTCTAGTACATTGCAGAAAATTTAAAAAGTATTACATGGTCTAAAACTTGTGATCTACTTTACTAATAGAGTTAACATTGTATTACAGGATGGTCACATGTTAAAGATATCCTGAAAGCACTAGCAATTAACTGATTATTCAAAAACTGTTTTAAAATTAGCAATTCTTAACAGCCTGCTATATGTCTTGTACTGAGATCAGTGTTTCTGAGAAGGCATTCTTAAATTAAGTTTAATGTATATTATGTCTGTTTTTGTATACAGTTAGACAATGTGATACAAAGAAAGGTGTGGAATGGTTAGTTTGTAGTTCTGAACAGGATAGGACTAGGAGTTATGAATATGTAGTACTGACAATTCAGGTAGCATACTTCCCCTTTTGTTAGCAGCCAAGTTTAAGTAACTTACATATTTGGGTTAATGTAAAACTGTAAATGTTCTTGCTTGTATTTATAGTATACAGTTTGCTTATACTAAACATCCAATAGCGTATTTCATGTAAAAACATGCAGACATAGGTAATGCTTGTCACTGTACACTGCCCCCACTGAAAACTGTGTTTGGCAGTAGAACAAGTGGGTGGAACTTGTACATGTAGAAGAGTGAATAAAGTGTGATATCTGTAAAGTAAGCTGCAATGCCTTTGCCACTCTGTTTCATCATCAGTATGTAACCTTTCTACCTCACTGACTTCAGTTTCATCATCAGTATGTAACCTTTCCACCTCACTGACTTCAGATATTTTAGTCTTGATGGCCAATCATAGTGTATGCACATGATAAAGAAGATCAGATTTTAATAATGTTTTCTTTAGTTAATAAACCCCTTTTTTGCTCATCTAGATACAATATTGTAAATAGCTCTGGACAAAAAACAATTTCTTTAACTTGTCTGCAACAAATCACTTTGCGATTCCATGATTAACATATTTCCAGAACTGAAATATTTGTGCAGAATCATGCCTTTTTATTAACCTGGTAAGCATCCTTTCACAGGGCTGACAAAGAAGTAAAGCTCTATTAAATGCAACATGAACACGTGGCACTGCTGTATGGAAAGCATGTTTCTCAAGTCTATCTGGTTGTTGTATGTAGTCCCAGTGCAGCTGCCCCTTCACTCTTTTTCACTCTCTCTTCCTCCATCATGTCCTGTACCATACTAAACAATCTGGAAGTATATTCCAGACTTTCCTCTTCCCTTTCCATGAAGATGCATTTCCTTAAGTTAATTCTGAGTAGTAATTCCCTTCAGCTGCCATCTGTGTTCTCTTGTCTCCATACCTTTAACTGCTCCACTTCAAAACTTAAATGTTGCAGTTGCTCTACGTCAAGTAATAGACACTGTATTTTCTGCAGTCTCATTGGCTCAGTCCCTGTGCTGCAATGATGAAGTGAGAGAATGGTTTCCTGGATCACAGTATTAGGCAAGCAGTCTAGTCACTGCTGCCCTTAATGTTCACACTACTAGATGCTCAGTTTATACATAGCATTGTCCCTGATCTTAAAGGTAAGCAGCTGAGAGTTGTGAAAGCATGTATTGCTGCCATTATTAACACCAAAATGTAAAGTGGCTAAGTAAACAGTGCAAACTTATTGTAGCCATGTACCAACACATAGGCATTGATATACATGCAATACTTGGCAGATGTACCATTACTGAAGCAGCAGTCTGGGACTAAGTGTATCTTAGATAGAAGCTCCATTCTGTGTCCAATGCTTTGCCCTAAACATACATTATAAACACAAACATTGGTTTCATAATAAAGTTTCTGCATAGTGCTTTATTATGCCTCCATAGAATACACTTGGTAGTCAATCTGTAGTAAAACATGATACTAAAGAGTGAGGTGAAAATATTCATAGCTGCACTTCTAAATGAAGTTTATAAATTGCCTAAGCAAATGAGAACATAATCAGGATATTATCTGAGGTAAATCTGGTAGAAATAACAGGCTGCTTTGCATGCTGACTTGAATATTTGATACAGTGAAAAACCCGGTGTTAGGGGAAATTTCTGCAAATTTTGGGAAAATAACTACTATTGGCTAGAGCTTTACACCATTTCCAGTCTTCTTGTATTTTATATCACACTAGCAGTCAGCCATCTTAGTCTTTGGATTCTTGGAAGCTTGGAAACAAATCATTTAGACTCCATTTTGCATCCAGGGGAGTACATTTAGACTACTGCACTCTCATTTAAATTAGTTTTGTTGTTTCTCACCCACCCTTTTCATTTTGCACTTTTAAACTGCCTAGCCCTACTGTATATCTGCCCAAGAAGCTCCTCACAGTCTTATCTTCTCTTTATCTTACTGGACACTAACAGATGAAACTGGGAAGGTCCTCCCCTTAGACTATTAGTGTACTTTAAAATTGACTTAATGTGTTCTGTTTGTTAATGTTTGCCTGCCTTTGAATTACCTTGTTATTACTTGTAGCTATTTGTTTCTGGTACCTTTTTACTTTTGGCTAACAAAAGTGTGTTTTTACAGTGAGAAGACTGGAACTGCAATTTCAGTGGCAGTAGAAAGGTAGCCTGGTCTGCTCAATTTGGGGAAAAAACACAGGGAGGCTTAAACTGAGAACTTTTTCTTGTAGCTAGTTGTTTGATTAGTTAGCCAAAAGTGAAAGGGTACCAGACACTAAAGAGTTTTTTTTTTTTTTTTTTTTTTTACATTAAGAAGACTGGACTGGGACTGTAGTTCTAGTGACAGTAGAATGATAGTCTGGTGTTGGCCAGAGGGCATTTTAGTTGGTCACTTTTTCTTGAGTCTATAAATTTCACTGCTTATTGCACAGTGGCATTTACAAGCCTTATAGGGATGCAGACACACAGATTCTAAATGCTCCTTATAAAACTGCCCCTATAACTTTACCCAGTATTCAGTCGCACAAAGACCAACTTGTTTGCATACTGAGGACCACTGCCTCACAAATTCAGTCATACATAGCCTAATTGTAGTTTCTACCCTCAGAAGGCCCACATTAGCTTGCTGTAGTTTATCTAAAAAAGACCAGTTCAATGGGTGGGTACTTTCCCACTTTTTCTGCCACCAGCTTGGTAGATATGGACATCCTAAGACAATGTAGGAATTGATGCATGTTCATTGACAACTAATTGATCTTAGAGAAATGGAAGCAGTATGTTAGAGATGTAATTACACAATGTCACCAGAGGCAACACTCTCACATAAAAACACTCAAAATAATCAGGTTGTCAGTAATCTAAGCATTACAACCACCACACATAGTACTGACCCAACACTTAGACCAACATATAAGGCACTTAAAAGTAGTTTTCATAAACCCTAAACATGACCTACACATTTGTCATACAAAAAGAATCATCAGCAATCCCAAAAGCACTCCACCAAAACAACACAACACATACAGCTGCAGCCACATCCCTTGTAGCCTCAACTACAAAGCCCGTAAGGCAAACCAATGCACTACCCAATATTTTAATCATAGGAGACTCCATTGCGAGACTTACAGATGTCCATCCCACTCATCAGGCTGAATAAAAAGACACAGTCCATTTGGGTGCAAATGATTTGAGATGTACCTTCATGGACTATATGAAGAGAGGCATTATGGAGCACTCAGACTGTGTATGCCAGGCTGGTATGTGCCTAGCACTGAGCAGAATTCTACTTTCACCAAGGATGATGCCACAGTATGAACAAAAGATGATTGGCTTCAATAATTGGCTTAGTTTCTAGTATCATTCCAAGGGGGTGCAACATTTATCAGCATGGGAGGACATGGTCAACAGACCATGTTGCTTTGTCAAGGATGGTCTGCACCTGTCCACTTTAGGCTTTCAAATTTTGGCTAAAGTATTGTCCTCCCCAGTAGTGCCTTTTTATGCAATGAGAAAATGACAAACCTTCCAACACAGCAAAACCAACCCAAGGTACTCTAAAGGTGTTACTGCTCAATGCCAGAAGCCTAAGCAAAAAACTCAGCTCCCTCCAGGCCCTCCTCACCTTGGAGAATGTGGTCATCTATGCACTTACTGAGACATGGTTTAAATCCGCAGAGAGAAACAAAGTAGTGCAGGGCTAAATGCCTTCCATACATTAAGCCAGCTACTGCACATGCAGGAACCAAAGGTGGTGGTGTCTCAATCTGTATCAACAACAATTTCACCAAAAGACTAGACAAACAGGACAACACACGAACTTCCACATGTCCAGATTTCCATAGGCAAAGTCCCACATCGTATCCTTCTAAGCTATCACCTTCTATGATCCAAGAAAACCATAACTCTTACTTGAACCTACTGAAGGCCTTCACCATTCATCCCAATGTTATATTCATGGATGACTTCAACTACCCTACTATAAACTGGGACACTTGCATGGCCCTAAATTTACAAACCAAGAGAATCTTGGACTTTGTAAACACAAACAGCTTGGACCAGATTATCCATACATCTACTATGGGAGAAATGATAGTCGACCTGAAACTCTCAAATACGGGAAAATGTACCAACCCCCTCCCCAGTGTAGTGCCACTTCTAGTAAGGTCAGACCAAAAACTTGTCTCCTTTGTAATTAAAAATCAATTCTGTGACCCAGGCTAACCCCATCATATTTAGCAACTATTTTAAGGCAATTTTAATACTACTAAGTGATAACCTATCAAAATTTCAAGTCCCTCCACTCCCTCAGAACACAGCTGTCTGTGTGGAATTATTCACAGAAACCCTGTGCAATCATGTCAATAAATGCATAGGGATAACGGTGCCTACCAGAAATAAGACCAGAACTAACTCAAAAAAAAAACACTCAGGTGGAAACCAAACAAACAGGTTGTACAACAGGAGGAGAAGAGGTTATGAAGTGCTACTCCTAGCATGATAAAAACACTCTCATCAATCTAAATCAATCAAGATGGCAAATTAATTCTAATAAAGCCATGTTTGAGGTAAAGACATCCTCCCAGGCAAAGGATAACCGCAGGGCTTTCCTTAGCTATGTCCCAAACCACTAAGGCAGATCACAGCATTGTGAAGAACTGACTATAAATAAGCCACCTACACGGAGCTGAAAGATGTAGCAAATCTGCTGGCTGACAAATTCAGTTCCATTTTTTTAAGAATTTAAACTTTGCTTGCAACATAAATAGGACATTGGGGGTGAAGCTGTGTGCTTGAGAATTCCTCTTCTCTGGAGCAGTCTTTCCATCCATGTGAACTGTGTGCCTGACAATTCCTCTTCTCTGGAGCAGTCTTTCCATCCACATGAAGAAGATTTCTTCCCTTATCCTATTCAAAAGAAACCTGGACCAGTGGATGGGACATCAGAAATACACCTCAGGTCTAGCACCTATGTCTCTAATGGACAGAAGCAGCCTTTAAACCTTGCCCTGGCCTACATATACAACCTAAAACAACCTCTAAGGCATATAAACTTGTGGGATACGGTTGGGATGCTTGGCTAAGCTTATAAAGGACCCAGCAGTTGTAGACCTAATATGAACCTAGCTGTAAAGATTTTTTCCTCCTTTACTTTGATCTGCCACATGGAGTTATTTGGCAACCGCATCAGTTTTTTTAGTTTTTCACTAATTAGTACAATATCCACTGGATTAATACCTTGTCGTAAGGCTTGACTGAAATGTTTTCTTAAGGAATAATGCCATAATTATATAGTCTGATAGGAATACAGCTCTACAGCTTTGATAGTTTTCATGAATGTAAATGGCTGCATAGAGGCTACTGTACCAACTCGATGTAAACCCAAAAACAAACCACACTGGTGGAATCATAACCTTAATGGGGTATATAACACAAGGAAAAAAAGTCATGGCTAACATCAGGAAGAGCAACTCCAACAATGATAGGAGCTCTGTAATTAAACTAAATAGGAAATGAAGAGGACTATGCAGCTATGTCTGAAACCTCAAAGGCAGCAAACATCAGTGTGCGAAACTGGTGGTCATTGGTGCCACCTTCAATAAGCACAGTGACATAGTAAATTTGCTGGCTGAGAAATTCATCTCAAACTTCACCCCCTACTCCCCCGCTGCCTCCATCCATGAACTACCTACTAGCATAACCTCCCAACTACTAACAGGGAGCAGGTCCTGGCAGCACTCAGTAAGGCCAAAAAAGAAAAAAGTATCAATAAGCCCCAACAATATCCTGGTATGCCTCCTAAATAGCTGGAAATGTAACCAAAAAGGACAACTTGAGTCACTTTTTAACTGTAGCCTCAAAGCAGGCTTTGTGTCATAACAAACTGAGGATTGCAATGGATGTTCTTCGTGTTTCACTGTTGCAGTCATCACATTTGGGTTATCCCTGCCAGGATAGCCATCAGCCGGCCCGAATACCAGAGGCTTAATATTTCTACGTCAGTTGCTGTCGCTTCAGGACTGATGTCAGGTCATCAGTAGTATAAAGTAAGGCAGCCGATGCAATTACATTAGTCTTTCTTGCTGTGGAGCCCAAAGAAAAAGCAGTTCGCACTAATGTCAGTCGGCCACTACCTGAGTTTAGTCTTCCGAATTGAAGCTGAAGTCTTCTAAAGCTAAGTACCCTGTTGGGGATCCTTTTTTCTTGCACTAACCGATATCAGAAAAAGTTAACAATTGTCTTGCCTGTGGAAAGCAAATACCACACCGAGACTTTCATTCTTACTGCTTTACTTATTTAGGTCCAGCCCACGAAATCCCACACTGTCGCTTCTGTGCTTTGTTCAACACCAGAACTATACGTCGTCGGGCCCTTATTGTAGCTAGATATTTTCACTTACAGTCCTCGAATTCCAATATGGCTTTGGTAAGCTATGCGACAGCAGATCTTCCAAAAAAAAATGTAAAGATAGAGACAGACCGCACAGGTCCAAACCTACCGATGTCACTCCCGTGAAGCTAGTCATCCGTTCTCTGGTCCTCAGTGAGGTGCTTTTGCAGCCAGCTTCTGTGGATTTGCAGGCTGCTACCAAAACCCTTTCAGAGTCCGGTATGCTGCAAAACTCTTCTTTGACTAAGGATCCTGTAGTCGTCCCTACCTTGGATGGGTCTGGAGCCACTGAGCAGGCACCAGTTTCCGAGGAAGTCCTTCGCACTACCAATTCTCATCACAAACTGACGACTTCTTTTGCAACTACCGTTCGTTTGAAAACTACCGAGTTTCTTAGGCCCAGGTTATGAACCACACCCAAGAAACCGACGACCCAATCTCAGACACCTGCTTCCTTGCCTCAGTCTCAAATGCTTAAAATGGTGGAAGACCTTATCATGCTGATCAGGGGAAGCCAAGCTACCCCTTCCAAAAGAAAAAGAGATCTGTCCCCTGTAGTTTTGTCTGAATAGGAGTCCGATGACTCTGATGCATCTGAGTATGAAGATATGCAACCCCTCTCTGCTTATGAGGATTCTGATGCAGAGAATTCCATTCCTTCAGCCCCTCCCCCAGAGGATTTTTCCTTTGGGGAAACCCTTCACACCTTAAGGGAGCATTTCCAATGGAAAAGTCAGGACTACCCTCAGTCTAAAAAGAAACTCGAAATTCATAGATCTTCCACAGCACAGACCCCCCGGCCATTCCCCCAGTCCTGGATGTTGTGGAGGATGTTTTCCTGGAATCCAGCTTGACTCCTGACACCCTTTCTCCTGTGCCCAGACAGGTATTACAGAGTCCATGACTCTCACAAATTTCTTTTTAAAACTCCTGCTGCTGACCCTGGAGTAATTTCTCAAGGGCCTAAAGGAATTAAAGCAACCTCTGCTAAGAATCTCACCCTCTCAGATAAGGATTCCCAAGCACTAGAGAGATGAGGTAAAAAAGTATACACCTCAGCCACTGTTGCTATCAGACCACTAAATTGTCAGTTCCATATGCTAAAATTTCAGCAACATACCATGGAACTCCTCAAACAAAAAAATGTATTCCTTTCCTGCTTGTGCAGAATCTAGAGAGTTACAAGAGTTAATGCATTCTGCAAGTCAAGTAACTAAACACACCTTGCACTGTGGATTTGACACCCTAGAAGCTTCTTGCAGGGCAGCAGTCATGGGTTCTGTCCTTAAAAGGCATGCATGATAAGGAACAGCCCTTGACAGACCATGTTAAATCTAAACTGTTGGCTTCTCCCTTGCACAAAGACAACTTATTTGGCACTAAGGCAGAAGAGGTCTTAAAAAGTTGGAAGAAAAAGCCAAATCTATGCAGAATGTTAAGGATTTCTTACAGGTCCAGCCAGCCAGGTTCAGCAGGCATTGTCACTCCAAGAACTGGTCCTTTTCTGCTCCCACCAGGTCAGTTCAGCCCAGACCCCACAGACAGCAGCCACAGGGAATGCAGAGATCTAAGCAGTGGACTACCTCCACTCCAAGACCAGAGAGTTCTATACCACCCCCTTATGGTAAGAACTCGCAATGACTCTCCTCCCCCACCCAATCCCTCTACCCACCTCCACTTACTCCTAGGAGGAAAACACTCCTTTCATGCAAACATCTGGACCACCATTACCAATGATTGCTGGGTTCTCAGCATAGTCTCCCAGGGATAAAAATTTTCTTTCCACACCCTTCCAACCCCAAAAGGGTTCTCAGGTCTACCTCAAAACCAGTGGGAAGAGGCACAAAAGCAAGTCCTTTCCCTGCTCTCCATGAGGGCAGTAGAGCATGTTCCTGCAGAACAGAAAGGCCAAGGATTCTACTCCAGACTTTTTCTGGTACCCAGGAAAGAGGGCACCTGGAGTCCCATCCTCTATCTATCCATTCTAAACGCCTTCCTGGTGATGCCAAAATTGAAAATGCTCCCCCTCCAGCAGTTGCTACCCATGCTCTCCAAGGATGCTTGGCTGGCCACCCTAGACCTAAAGGAGGACTACCTCCACATTCCTATCAGGGAATCATGCAGGAAATATCTCCGATTCAGAGCAGGACCTCAGCACTTTCAGTTCTCTGTGCTTCCCTTTGGCTTATCTACAGCTCCCAGAGTTTTCACAAATGTCTGGCTGCGGCCATTGCCTTTTGCAGGCAAAGGAATATCCAGATTTACCCATACTTAGATGACTGCCTAATTCAAGCAGACAGCCAGAAAAAGCTGCTCAAGCACCTGGCATTTGTAAAGACCCTACTAACCCCCCTAGGGTACACAATCAATGAAAAGAAATCCAAACAGGTACCCACCAAAGGATTATATTCCTGTGAGCAAGCCTGGACACAGCATCCCAGATGGCATTCCTTACACCAGAAAAACAAACCTTCCTGATAGCCTGCTTCTCTCAATTAGCCACCAGACCACAACTATCTGCAAGGAAAAGCCTGCAAGCTCTGGGGTTCATGGCATCTTGCATTCTACTCCTTCCATATGCCAGACTGCATATGAGGAAACTTCAATGGTACCTAAAAAGCCATTGGTGTCAACACTCTCAGGACCTGGAGACTCATATCTATAATACCTTGCCTCAGAAAAAATTTTCTTTGGTGGGCAACAGCATGCTCCCTCAACAAAGGACTACCTTTTTCTCACCACCCCACACCACCCAGACCCTCACCACAGATGCATCAGATTATGCCTTGGGGTGCACACCTGGATGGCAGGTGCATACAGGGCCAATAGAGCCCAAAACAAGTCCATCTGCACATCAACCAAACAGAGATGATAGCTGTCCAGCATGCCTTGATAGCTTTTAAGCCCCTTCTCTCCCCAGAGGGCTCTCCTGATCAAAACAGACAACACAACTGTGATGTGGTATATCAACAAGCAGGGAGGAACTCATTCATTCCCTCTATGCAGGCTGGCCATGACCCTTTGGCACACAGCTTCTGCCATACAACTTCACCTGTTTAGCACAATTCCTACCGGGTTCTCTCAACTCTCTGGTGGACCACTTAAGCAAAAATCTTCTGGATCCACATGAGTGGCATCTCAACAGAAGAACCTTCACCCTAATAACTCAGAAATGGGGCGCCCCAAAGGTCGACCTCTTTGCCTCCCACACCAACCACCTGCTCAGCAAGTTCTGCACCAGGGAGCATCACTACATGGCTTGGAAACTGGATGCCCTGTCCTTCCCCTGGGTCAATCTATCGGTCTATGCCTTTCCTCCACTACCTCTCATCCCCAGGGTACTGCTCAAAATAAAGGAGGAAAACCCAAGGACAATTCTTATAGCTCCAGACTGGCCTCACCAGCACTAGTACCCCTTGCTGCGTAGCCTGTCCCCTCTGCTGCCTTGGCATCTCCCTCAGATTCCAAACTTCCTGACCTAGAGGGAAGGGAAATTCATGCATCCCCAATTGCAGACAGTCAATTTGGCAGCTTGGCCTACTCCTTAACCCCCCCCCATCAATCTGCCAACCTCAGCAAACAGGTTCTAGAAGTTATACGTGAGGCCAGATGCCCTAGCACTAGGAAGTCTTATTCTGACAAATGGAAAAGGTTCTGCACCTGGATTCAGGCTAAGGGAGCCAATATGACACAGCCCTCCCTCCCTCTCATCCTGGATTACTTAGCTGACCTGCTGCACAGTGGAATCTCATTTTCCTCTATTAAAATTCATGCCTCTGCTATCTCTGCTCATTTTCCCACTCAGCAGCCCATTATCTCACACCCTCTGATCAAACCAGTTCCTAAAAGGGGCTAGCAACTTCAGGCCACCCAGAAGAGCACCAATCCCAGCTTGGGACCTTAACTTTGTGTTATAAAAACACCCCTCCCCCCATTCAAACCTGCCTCTTCAGCAGAGCTAAAATTTCCCTCCTGGAAGACAGCTTTCCATCTGGCCATCACTTCAGCCAGAAGGGTCTCTGAGCTACAAACACTCATGGCTGTGGAGCCCTTCATCATCTTCCATGCTGACAGGGTATCCCTCAGGACTAGCCCATCTTTCATGCCCAAAGGTGGTGTCCAGTGTGGCTCTCAACCAATCCATTCATTTGCCCACCTTTTTCCCTAACCCACAGAACAAGGGGGAAAGGATCCTGCACTTTCTAGATATGCACAGACAGCTCAGATTTTATCTAGATAGGACTAATTCCTTCAGAAAGTCTGATTAATTGCTTGTTAGCTTTGCTGCAGGGGCAGAGGGCAAAACCATCTCCAAACAAACCATTTCCAAATGGATAGCACACTGTATCCATTTCTGCTACAAACAACATGGAATGGCTCCCCCAAGGGGGTCAGGACTCACTCCACCAGAGCAGCCTCCACCTCTGCAGATTTCCTCAGAGGAGTCTCCACCAAGGACATCCTGGTGGCAGCCACCTGAACATCTGTTCACACCTTCACCAAACATTACCACCTGCCTATCTTCTCCAAATCCAGGGCAGGGTTTGCCTCTGCAGTCTTGCAGGGCATCATAGCCAACTCCTAGTTTCCTTGACTGCCTCCACTCTTTTCCTTAGCTTTGGGAATCAACCCACATGTGAAGACTGCAACAGTGAAACACAAAGAACATAGTACAGATGTGTACCCTTACCATAAATGTAGATGCTCAAGTGTATTCACTGTTGCAGTCCTGGTTTCCCTCCCTCCATCCCCCCTCTTCTATCTTCTCTTTCCTTACAAGGGACATATGGTATTTACTTTCTACTGGTGGGGTTCTTCCACCAGAACCTGGCTCCCACTTGGGGACTCCTGACAGGTTAGGGCAAGAAAAACTGATGTAATGGTGTCGGCTGCCTTAACTTTATACTACTAATGACCTGATGTCAGTCCTGAAACAACAGCAACCGATGCAGAAAAACTAAGCCTCTGGTATTTGAGCCGGCCGAGGGCTACCATGGCAGGGATAACCCAAATGTGATGACTGCAACAGTGAATACACTCAAACATCTACATTTATGGTAAGTGTACACAAATGTACTTTATCCCTCTTCGTAAGGGTGGAACATCATCCAACCCCAGAAACAACAGACCTATTAGTCTGACTAGTCTAATATGCAAAATCATGGAATGAATTATCATGGAAATGATCAACAAAGACATAGCCAACCTTCAGACACTGGGTCCAACCCAGTTTGGCTTCAGACACTGGGCCCAACCCAGTTTGGCTTTGCCAAGGAAAGATAATCGCAACTAAACCTGGTGGACTTCTTTGAAGAGGTCAGCAAGGCAATATATAAGGGGAAAATAGTGTGTACTCCTACTTGGACCTGGCTAAAGCATTCAGTGAGATACTCATTTGGGTATAGTTGGCAAACTCACTGAACTGGGCATAAACCCCTACATAACTTACTGGGTTGTCAACTGTTTCAAAGTAGGACTCAGGAAGTCAAGTTTGGTGATACCACCTCAACTAAGAGAACAATCACCAGTGAGGTACCTTAGAGCTTCATGCTGGGACTGCTTCTATTTGGCATCTACTTCTCAGAGTTAAAAGCTAATGTCAGGGGCCTTTGGCTGACCAAATTTGTAGATAAATGCAAATTGGGAGCAATCCTAGATTCCCTCCATGACACTAACATCTTACAAGAGAGTCTAACACAGACTAATGACTGGTTCAAAAGTCATGGACTAAAACTCAATGCCAGGAAATTCATTACAGTGCATTTTGAGAAAACTGCCACTCATGCTAACTACTCCATCAATAAGACACCCCTAAGAGCTGACCCAGTAGTCAGTAATCTGGCCTTTGGCCAAGGCAGTAAGAAAACCATTCTGTGGCACCCAGCTTATAAGTAAGGGAAATGTCATCCACGTCCAAAGAAGTCATAGTGCCACTTTATTCAGCGCTTATGAGACACATCATTGAGTGCAACGCCCCTTTTTATATGTACCTGACCAGACATATGCAACAATTGGAACACCCACAAAGGTTCCTTATTAGGAGAATCCGGGGTATAAACAGATTGTTCTATATAGATCACCTTAAAGACCTATCTCTATACTCTTGTCTCCTACAGGTTACTGAGAGGCAATCTATGCCTGGAATACAAGGCATCCTCGGATCCATCTCTGACGTAAATTTTGTACATCCACAAAATGAACAGCATCAGAACCATTAAATCCAAAGATTTAAATTTTGCTTGTGACATAAATAAGACATGTTCATGAGACAGATATGTGTCTCAGAGGATCCTCATGTTCTGAAACAGGCTCCCACTCCATGTGAAGCAGAGTCCATCCCTAACCCTATTTAAACCTAACCTTGACCAATTGATAGGAAATCAGAAATTCACCCCAGGTTTGGCCCCATGTCTGTGATAGACAAAGGCAGGCAGTAATGTCCAAACTAACATCCTTCCTCACATAACCTCTAGAAACTTCCTAACATATCCCCTCCTAATAAATGCCCATGATACATAGGGGCATGATTGGGTTTGATTGCCTAGCCAGGCTTAAAGGTCCTGGTGGTCATTAGCCTATTGTATAACAATGAACCTTTGAACCTGTGAATGAGGTTTTGCATACTACATTAATTCCCCCAGCCATGTTGGCAGATATAAATATAAATCTGATTTGGGGAATGCTCTTCTGTAATTTTGTTACTTTTCAAGTTTTGACCCCAACTTTAATCTGCAGTTAGTTCTTCAGACTGTATAGTGAATGTGATGGCTGCTTTTACCCACCCCATTTATCTTATTCTTATTCTCCACAATATGTATTCTACAAATAAAAGCTATCTTAACTTATCCTATAAGGTCACTGCGAAAAGTGATTGCCACTGCCCCTTCTGTCACATAGGCACTGCATAAAAAGGAACTGTAAAGACATCTTCCCCTGCCAATCCCTAGTAAAGCATGTTAATCCTCATCCTGCCCCATCTCCAACCCTACACCTTAGAAAAACTCTATGACATTACCACTACACAGGATACTCAGACGCACACCACCTAATTACAGCATTAGAACTATCCCCTTACCTAGCCCTTACTCTAACCATAACCAGCATACATGCACATGCACTCCCATCCCATAATGACAAAACTTTTCAAATTTCCAAAAGTTTTGTATTAAAATCCCAATCTTACTGTACCCACATGCACTTAATCAGCCTCCTTTCAACATCTGCAACACTCTGCAGTGAAAATACACAATGAATTTCCCCAGCTGTTCACTCTTTCGATGAAGTGCAGATGTTCATCG
The DNA here is from genome assembly GCF_019279795.1 of Protopterus annectens. Lineage (NCBI taxonomy): Eukaryota > Metazoa > Chordata > Ceratodontiformes > Protopteridae > Protopterus > Protopterus annectens. Next base: position 426,050,123 of record NC_056749.1, read on the forward strand.
TGTTACACTGCTGCCGTCATTACACTTGGGTTATCCTGCCATCAGGCGGTCCCTCAGTTGGCCTGAGTTGAAAAGTCTTGGTCCGGCGTCGGTTGCTGTCGCTTCTTCCCTGACGTCAGTGCGACAGGGGTATATAAGATGCAGCCAACGCCATTTTCTTCAGTCTTTCTTGCTGCACGGTGCCCGAAGCAAAAGCAGTTCGCAAGTGCCGGTCGGCTGACTGCTGAGATTTTCTTTCCGAATCCAGAACCAAAGTCTTCTACAAAGCTAAGTACCCCATTGGGGAAACTTTTTCTTGCCTCAGAACGATGTCAGTAAAAGTTAATAACTGTATTTCTTGTGGGAAGAAAATACCTCATAAGGACTTCCATTCTTATTGTATCCCATGCCTAGGCCCAGACCACGATGTCACAGGTTGTCGGCTTTGTGCTAGGTTTAACAAGCGCACTATTAAACGTGGGTTTGATTTTGCCCGACATTATTTTGGCAGAAAATTCAATTATACAATGCCGTCGGAACTACCGACGAATGGAACACACAAAAAGCACAAGGACAGGCATCCAAGGCCCAAAACTGACGACAAAGCCTCTTCTAGGCCAGTCGCTGGTTCTCCGGTTTTCAGCGAGGCACCTTCGCAGCCCCTGATGACCGCTTCTTTAGAACCTCAGACCGCCTCTGACTCCCACGTGGAGATGGCTGGGCCTTCGGACGCACCAGATTTACAGCCTACCGAGACTAACCCTTCAGAGGGATCCGGAGTAGCTGAGCAACCCGTAGCTTCAGAGGGTGTTTACAGACCTACTCAGTTAACCATTAAATCTTCTGCTAAGTCTAAAACTCCTTTAAAAACAAAGAAACAAATTCAACATTCACCAGGACAGGCCTCCATGCCTAAGAAACAAATGCTCAAAATGGCCGAAGACTTACTCTGATCAGGGGGTCCCATCCCCCTCCTGATAAAAGGCCTAGACAGGATGCAGACTATGACTCATCCGACCAGGCATCCATCTTTTCAGATTCATCTTCAGACCTAGGATACTCTTTACCCCCCATGAGGATTCTGATGCTGAGGAATCAATTCCTTCAGCCTCTCCGCCAGAGGACTACTCCTTTGGGGAAACCTTGCATACCATGAGGGAGCATTTCCATTGGGAGGGCCAGGATTATTCAGAGTCCAAGAAAAGGCTCAGAGATTTCCTTGTATTACCTCAACACAGACCCCTTGCTATTCTGCCAATGATAGATATTGTGGATGATGTGTATACTGAATCCAGTTTAAATCCTGATTCTTTACCTCATGCTCCAGTTAAGCCAGACAGATACTACTGAGTCCCTGACTCTCTCAAATTTCTTTATAAAAGCCCTGCTGTTGACCCTGAAACTATTTCTCAGGGCCCCAAAGGGGTAAAGGCCTCCTCAGCAAAGAATCCAGTCCCCTCTGACAGAGATTCCAGAGCATTAGACAGATGGGGGAAGAAAGTATATACATCTGCAACTTTAGCAATGAGGGCCTTAAATTGCCAGTTTCACATGCTAAAATATCAGCAATATTTGATGTCTTAGTTGAAACAAAAAATGCTTCCAAACTCGGATCCTCCTAATTATAAAGAAATGCAGGATTTATTGCATGCAGCAGAACAAGTGGGAAAACATACTTTGCAATGTGGTTTTGATTCATTAGAGGCCTCCTGTAGAGCAGCAGTTACAGGATCTGTCATTAGAAGACATGTTTGGTTAAAAGAACAGACGTTACCAGATCATGTTAAAGCAAAATTATTGGATGCACCTTTGCAGCGGGATGTTTTATTTGGAGTTAAGGCAGAAGAGGTATTAAAGAAAATGGAGGATAAGGCAAAATCTATGCAAACAGTGAAGGATTTCTTACAGGTTCAGCCTCCTCGATTTAGCAGAAATTGGCCAACAAAGAATTGGTCCTTTCCAGTTACAGACAGACCTCAAATGGGCAGATACAGACGTCCAAGAGGTAGAGGTCAACCATAAGGTCCTTACAGGCCTTGACAATGGGGTGCATCAACCCAGAAAGAAGGGGAAGACAGGCCTCAACCTTACAAAAAACAGCCCCAATGACTTCCCATTACAGCTGCCAAACAGTTCTCTCTTGGCAGCCCCCTTGGGAGGAAAACCGGCACTTTTCTGTCACAATTGGCATATGATCACCAAGGATCAATGGGTTCTCAACATTGTATCTCAAGGTTACAGGTTCCACTTTCATACTCTGCCAAAACTAAAGGGAATGCCAAATCTGCCACCAAATCAATGGGCAGAGGCTTAAAGACAAATTACAGCACTCATGGACATGAGAGCTATTCAAAAGGTACCAACACAGGAGCAAGGACAAGGATTTTACTTAAGACTCTTTCTGGTTCCCAGAAAGGACAAAGCCTGGAGGCCCATTTTGGATCTTTCTTCTCTAAACACTTACCTGGATGTTCCAAAATTCAAAATGTTGACACTACAGCAGCTTCTTCCCATGCTGGGCAAGAAAGCTTGGCTCGTAACTTTGGACCTCAAGGAGGCATACCTGCATGTCCCTATCAGACAAAACTGCAGAAGATGCCTCAGATTCATAGCTGGTTCAATGCACTACCAATTCTCTGCACTGCCCTTTGGCTTATCTACTGCGCCCAGGGTCTTCACAAAGTGCCTGGCACCAGTAATTGCATTTTGCAGACAGAAAGGAATTCAAATTTATCCATACCTGGACGACTGCCTGATTCAAGCAGAGAGCAAGGGCATTCTTCTAAAGCAGCTGGCAATTGTAAAAAAGTTAAGTTGCCTAGGGTTCACAGTAAACGAAAAGAAGTCAAAATTAGTGCCCTCACAAGAGATAATATTCCTGGGTGCCAGCTTGAATACAATGGCCCAGATGGCTTATCTCACGCCAGGCAAGCAAGGAAAACTGACTCAATACTTTCAATTGATGGCAACAAAAGCCCAACTCCCTGCAAGAAAAATTCTGCAGGCCTTGGGTTACATGGCATCTTGCATACTACTAATTCCATATGCCAGACTGCAAATGAGGAAACTACAATGGTACCTAAAGAGTGTCTGGTCTCAACACTATCAAAGTTTGGAAACAGTAATACCACTAATTCCTTGCCTTCAACAGGAGTTTCGATGGTGGGCTCAAGCATGTCACCTCAACAAGGGACAGCCTTTCACTCAACCCACAGCCAGGCAAACACTGACAACAGATGCATCGGATTACGCCTGGGGAGCACACATGGCAAGAAAATGTATTCAGGGCAAGTGGCCCGCAGAACAAAGGCATCTTCACGTCAATCAAAAAGAGATGCTAGCTGTACAAAATGCCCTTATGGCTTTCAAGGACCTTCTGCATCCAGGACAACTACTACTAAAGACAGACAACACCACAGTTATGTGGTACATAAACAAGCAAGGGGGCACTCATTCTTATTCCCTCTGCAGACAAGCCATGACCTTGTGGAACATAGCTCTAACCTATCAAGTTCATCTGCAAGCAGACTTCCTGCCAGGAGAGAAAAACCCACTGGCAAATGACTTGAGCAGAAACATCATAGATCCGCACGAGTGGAAATTACATCCACAAATATTCAGAATGATAACACAAAAATGGTGGAGCCCGGACATAGATCTGTTTGTATCCCCAATGAACTGCCAGCTACAGAAATTCTGCACAAGGACTTACCACCCACAAGCATGGAAAGTGGATGCCCTCTCATTCAGCTGGAAAAGCCTACAAGTATATGCTTTCCCACCACTACCTCTCCTTCCAAAGGTACTCATAAATGCCAGGCAAGAAAAGCCAAAGATTATCCTGATTGCCCCAGACTGGCCACGCCAGCACTGATACCCAGTCTTAAAGAACTTAGCACAAGATCCACCCTGGATTCTGCCTCAAATCCCACATCTTCTGACTCAGCACAACAATCAGATACTTCACAGCCAGCTAAAGACTTTAAACCTGGCTGCATAGCAGATTCCTTAGTCAAGCAATCAATGCCTCTCTCCAAAGCTGTTATGGATGTCATTCTGGATGCCAGAAGGACTAGCACCAGGAAAGCCTATTTGGATAAATGGAAGAGATTCTGTGCCTGGAACCAGGCTCACAGCCTTGACCCTCTTGTCCCAAATATTCCTCAGATACTACAATATTTAACTGAGATGCTGGACAAAGGCCTCTCTTTTTCATCCATCAAGAGCCACGCCTCTGCCATCTCTGCTCATTACAACACAGATCCACCTATTTTTTTCTAATCCTTTGCTAAAATGGTACCTCAGAGGGGCTAAAAACATAAGACTGCCCCGTAGAGCACCAACTCCAACTTGGGACCTCAACTTCGTGTTGGAAAAATTAACTTTACCTCCTTTTGAGCCCGCTAACTCAGCAGATTTAAAATATGTCTCTTGGAAAACAGCTCTGCTCCTGGCAATAACCTCAGAATGAAGAGATTCAGAATTACAGGCACTAATGGCAGTGGAACCTTTCATCATTTTCCACCAAGACAGGGTGTCTTTAAGAACAAACCCTACTTTTATGCCAAAGGTAGTATCAAGTGTGGCTCAAACCAAACAATTCACTTGCCAACTTTTTATCCAAACCCACAGAATAAAGGAGAAAGACTTCTGCATTCTTTGGACATACACAGGCAGTTACGCTTCTACTTGGACAAAACCAAAGCTTTCAGGAAAACTGAGCAATTGTTTGTAGCATATGCTGCAGGAGCACAGGAAAAAGCCATTTCAAAACAGACCATCTCAAAATGGATAGGACACTGTATATGTTTCTGCTATACACCCCATAGGAAAACTGTACCTAACAGCATTAGGTCTCATTCTACCAGGGCAACAGCCGCTTCAACTGCCTACCTCAGAGGAGTACCTACCAAGGATATTTTGGAAGCAGCAACTTGAAGTTCTGTACATACCTTTACCAAGCATTACCATCTGCCTCTTTACTCTAAATCCAGAGCTGGCTTTTCCACTGCTGTGCTGCAGGGCCTTACAGCCACCCCTAATGCCTTATAGAACCAGCCACCCTACCTCAGCTTTGGGATTCTACCCAAGTGTAATGACTGCAGCAGTGTAACACGATAAACATAGTACAGTTTTGTACCTACCATAAATGTAGATGTTCGAGTGTATACACTGCTGCAGTCCAAGTTACCCTCCCTCCTTCCCCTCTTACTTGCTGGTACATACCTAAGTCTACTACCCTTTACTACCTATGGGGAGTATTTGCTGGTAACTGAAATTTTTTGATTGCTGTTCCTATGTATGTTTTATTAGCAATTTGCATTGCCTACCTTTTTGGGGGCACCTGACATCTGGAGCAAGAAAAACATAGGCTGCATCTTATATACCCCTGTCGCACTGACGTCAGGGAAGAAGCATCAGCAACTGATGCCGGACCAAGACTTTGGAACTCAGGCCGACTGAGGGACTGCCTGCAATAGTTTCCCAACCTTAGTGGATATCTCCCACCCTTAAAGGACATTAAACACAGGGAAAAGTGGTACTTCTTGAGCAACAAAGTTGCTGTCTGAAGCTTTTTAAAAAAGAACCATGAACTGTAGCCAGTTTTGATTAAGATTTCAAAGCAATCAAGCACTTATAACTTGTTTAGAAATTGGTATTAGATAAGCATGCTTTCCTTTAACAGAACTTCATCAGATTCAAATCCAGTTTATAAGATGTGCAGTATTTATGTCCTTTAACATATAATTCACTATCAATTCACTTTGGCTGGGGTCATAAATGTATGCCATTGGCTGTTTGTTCAAGCTAAGTAGGACAAGTCTCATCTTTCATTCTGTTCTGTATATCTACTCCTATTGGTAGCTAATTGGCTATATGTGTGGTATTCTATCCTATGTAGCTAGTGCCTAATTGAAACAGACACTTTATATGCCTATTGTCACTGGCTATGTGCATTCATTAGTAAATTATCTTGCCTTGTGATGCAGAAAGTTGATGTTCTTTACCATATTTAATATGGACAACCATTGCTAATAAATACATGACAGCCAGTCATATTATAACCCTTATGTATTGTACTGTTTTAATCATAATTGCAGGTAGTCAAGACCATGCTGGGAACTATATAGCTTTCACAGTGACGGTGTGCACCTAACTTGTGTCATGTAATGTGCCACCCTGTCCATGAAAGAAAGAAACCTATCTAGTGTTATATAAATTGCAAGTGTGTGTGCCAAGAACCATGAAAGGGCTCTCCACATGCTAGTTCTAAGAAAAATTACAGCATTCCATGACAGTGAACCAAGCAGGGTTAACAATGACTGACTCAAATTTCAATATGCACCATCTAATGACAAAATGTCAAAACAGCCAAGTTATAAGAAGTAGGCAGCAACATGTGTGTGTCATAAGTTCCAGTATCATGATAATCATATGGAAATTGCCACAGCTGTAATCCTTGTCTTGCAGCTAAGTGTTGTTCCCAGCCATAGGAATGGTTGAGCCTGCAGTAAGTTTATGTTGTACCAGTGGCCAGTGCCTGCTGTATAAGGACTTTGTAGAGTTGTCTAAGGAGAGTGGAAACAATATGACTGTATATGGACTATCTAATCTGTTTTTGTATACTGAAGCCACTAGATCATTAAGTATAAGCAGTACATTAAACTGCCTATATCCCCAATGGTAATAGCTAAACTACTTTGCATGACATTTTTGGCTGGGTCTTATTTACGTATTACATTTTGATATTAAAAGTCAATGTGACCCAAAGATAATTTTACGGTGTAGATTCAGACTTCTCTTACACTGTACAAATGATTTATATTAAAAGAGTACCATATTTATTAAATTTGCAGTAAAAAAATAGTATTAATCCTCTAAAGAACAATTTGTGAAATATAAATGCTTGGTCATATTTAAAGAGTTATAAACATCTATAAATTACAGATTAGATACAGCCAATGTAAGTGTCTAAAAAGAAATACAGGGCACAAAAAGATAATTAAAAGAGCTTATGTGACTATGCAATATAATGGGTGTCATAATGCAAGTATGGAGATGAGAAAAAAAGGACATAATACACATTAAAGGTAATAGGAAGGTAGCATGAGCAGTGACAGGATGAAACATTAAAATGCAAAGACTAATAATATTAATAGTTACAGTGATACTGCAGAAATTATGGTAATGTTTACAAGACAGAACTACAGCAAGATAAAGAGAAAATGTAATGAAGGAGAACAGATAAAAGATGTAAAAAGAAAAGGGAGAAACTGGGGGAATACAAGAAGAAAATTCAGATGAATAGTATAATCAGTTGTTATGATGAGCTGAAATATCAGAGGTAGACAGTTCATATTAAGAAATGGCAAAGCATCCACACCTCATTCACTCATGAAGATTCCTTTGTTTTCTAGAGAACAGACCAGAAAGGCATTCCTCATAGGCTGAGTTCCACTACTCAGTGACTGACCATATTAAAAAAAAGTTATGACTTACCATAACATTCCATCTGTGTTGTCCATTTTCATTTTTCCTCAACTTGTGGGTTCCAACTCGGCCACTGCTACAGCTCGTGGAAACCAAAAACTCTCGAGCTCAATCCTTACCCACAATGCACTTAGTCACATTATCTCAGATTGAGTTTGCTGATAGAAATCAGATTAGAAAGAGACTTTTTTAGGTAGACAATATTTGGAACTAGACATAAACCAAAAATGGTAATACTCTGTGTAAAGGCACATTCTTCTAGAAACAAAACCTGGGCAGGGAGTTGAGGAAAAATGAAAATGGACAACACAGATGGAACATTTTGGTAAGACATAACTACTTTATTTGATGTTGTCAATTTTCATTTTCACCTCAATGTGTGGGACAGAGTACCCAGCTACTTATGGTCCTGGGTGGACTCAAGGAAAGATATTCCTATGCACAACTGAGACAAATGATGCCCTACCCTGAGAGACCAAATCCATTTTGTAATGAGTAGTAAAGGAATGGGGAGATGCTCAAATTGCTGCTGCACAAATATCATCCATGGAATTCTGGACTGAAAAACAGATTAAGTTGCTGCAGCTCTAGATGCATGAGCATTCAACTGTTTTGGTAAAGTGACAGCCAATTTATTATAAATGAAGGAAATACAATCAGTGAGCCTTTTAGCCAATGTAACCTTGTTCACTTGTTTTCCTGACTTAGTATGTGAAAAGGAAATAAATAATTGATCAGAGTTTGCTATCTTAATTGTCTGTGAACATCCAGCAGATGCAAAGAATATTCACCCTTGCTGCAACATTTGGAAAAGAACACTGGAAGAATAATGTACTGGTTAAGGTTTGTCTCACACTACCTTCATTAGAAAGGATGAACTGGTTCGAAGTGAAAAGTCTTTATGGAAAACCAGGTATGGTGGTTTAGATGATAGGGCTTGAATCTCTGAAATTCTTCTAGCAGAGGTAATTGCTACCAAATAAAATAGTTTTCCCAAGAGAAAACTTTAAATCACAATCACTGGCTGGTTCAAAAGGGAAATGGATGATTGCTTGTAACATCAGATTAAGGTCCCAAGGAGGGGTAGGATCTTTGTATGACAGTTTTATGAGAAAAGTACCCTTTAAAAAGGCTTTGCAAAGTTTGTGAGAAGCCACTGAAGATCCTTGAACACCATTGTGAAAATTGGAGATAGCCGCTAACTGGACTTTAATTGTAGAGGCTGAAGCTCCATCATTGAAAAGCAAGGCTAAAATTGAAGAAACTCATGGATAGGTGCCAAAAAGGGATCAACTTTATTTTGGAGCTCCCAATGCACAAATTGTTTCCATTTACTATTGTAGAGCTTCCCTGTAGACAGTTTAAGAAGACAAAAGAATGTGTCGGACTGGGGAAGAGAGCATATGTAGTTTGGCAGAACTGGAGAAACCAAGCTGTCAGCTTGAGATTTGGAATGTCTGGGTGAACCATGCCTGTCTGATGAGACAGGAGATCTGGAGTTGGATCCAGAATCCAAGGTTGTTGCAACAGATGAGGCCAAATGAAGGGAAACCAAATCTGCCTAGTCTAAAAGGAGGCAATAAGGATGAACTTGCTCTTCAACTTGCTGGCTTTCTGTATGAATCTGGGGATTAATGGAGTTGGTAGAAAGGCATATAGGAGACTGGAGGGCCAAGAGTGCAGAAGAGCATTCATCAGTAACTCCCCTTCTGGGGGAATCAGGACAAAATAGCTGCTACATTTGTTGTTTAGGGGGAGAAGCAAATAGGTTGTAACAAGGCTGACTCCAAGTTTGGAAAATCTCATCTGACACTTTTTCATTGATGGACAATTTGTGAGGTAAAAATATGCACCTGTTCAATTTGTCCACTATCACATTTTTTCCCCCAGAATGTGTGTTGCTACCAGAAATCGGTTGGATGAGATCACCCATTGCCACACTCTGAGGGCTTCTCAACATAAATGGTAGGATCTGGTTTCCCCTTGTTTGTTGATGTTCCAAACTACTGACATGTTGTCTGTTTGAATCACAATAGTTCCTACAGGGAGAGCATCCTGGAAAGCTTGCAATGCAGTAGCACTGCTGTCATCTCCAGGACATTTATGTGCAGATTGGCCTCTTGGGGACCAAGTGTCTTGGACTGTCATCCCCTGGCAATGTCCCCCCACCCGAGCTGGCAAGTGTCTGTGGTCACTGTGGCTTTGGGGTAGAGAGGAATTAATGGATGGCCTTGAGAAGCTTGATCTGAATTAATCCAACAGGTAAGATCTCTTTTGCATGCATTGGTGATAGAGATAGGCATCGACATAGGATGGTGAAAAATGGACCACTGGGTTACAAATAACAATTGTAGAATTCTTATATGGAACCTGGTCAGGGAAACAAGAGTTATAGATGCTGCCATGGACCCCAGTGCTTGGAGAACTAAATGAGCTGGAACTTTGTAGTTCTTAATTACAGCTAGAACTTGATTCCTGATAGTCTCCAGTCTTGATGGGGGAAGTGCAGCTATTGTGGTCCTCATTTTTAGGAAGCTCCTATAAAGACTAGGGTTTGAGTTGGTTTGAGCAGAGCTTTTTCAAAGTTTATTATAATGCCCAGGTAAGAGCACAGCTTTAGAACTTTTTCTCTTGCCTCCAGTAGTCGATGCCTGGTGGTAGTGGTAATGAGACAGTCATCCAGATACTGAAACACAAGGAATCCCTGCAGTCAGTTGACGGGTTAATGGACTTTCAGTCAAGCCTCTGCTTAAGAATTTCTAGGATGTCTCCAAAGAAGATATCATCAGGAAGTGATCTGAGGGACCCTTCACCTTCCTTGAAATCCATGTCTCCTTTGGGGATTCCAAGTGCTTCCTCTTACACAGCTACTTCCTTAGTGGGATAATCTGAGGAGGTTTTGGAAGAATGAGACATTTCCTGCTGGGTAACCTGAGGCTTAGGTATCCGATGTCCTTGCGGAGGGAATGGCTGAGGCTCTGGGCATGAGAGTGACAGGGATATAAGTTCTAAGGGGGATGGCCCGACTTGCTGACTGATGTAGCCATGGCCCTCTCCATAGCCTCAAAGGCAGAACCACCAATAGATAAGAGGGACTCTGGAACCAAAGGGGTGGACCTTGAAACTGTAGTCCCTTCCTGCACCAATGAAAGCTCCCCTGAGGCCAAAGCTGGGACTGACCATATCCATGCCAAAGCTCCCAGGTACAGGGAAGGCTCTGAAAAACTTGAGCAGACCCTAACCCCTTGGAACTGACAGGCAAGCTATGGCTCCAAGAGCTCTCCAGCTCTGACTGAGTCGAAGATCTCAAAGCAATTGTGGGCTCTGAAGAAGAAGAAGGTATCTTTGGAACCAACACTGTCAGAACCGGTGACTCCAAAACCCCTGGAGAAGTTAAGGGTGGAATTAAAAGAGGAGAAGTTGACAGAAGCAGTCCTTGACCCAAAGGGGTAGGAACCAAGGTTGTCCCTGTCGCACCTTGAGCCCAAAGGATCTTCCTCACTAATCTCTCCACATCATCCTCCGTGAGGCTCCTTGAAAAACCTGCCAAGACAACAGATGGTGACCTAGGCCTTTCTAAAAAGGGAGATGGCAACCTGTCAAAAAAGGGGAAACCGAAGGGGAATAACAAGTCCTTGGGACAGATTAAGTCTCTTTACTAGGTGGTGTCTGTTCCAAGGAAGTCTGCACTGAAAAGGATTTTGAGTCTTGACTCATCCGAGCTGATGTCATCTGTTCGACGAATCTGTGAGGGACTGAGGGTTTGGACAATTTAGTTGCCGACTCTGAAATTTTTGATATCTTGGTGCCGAAGAACTTCTCTGATGCCCTAGAGGAGAGCGAAGATGCTGGACTGGGATGGACTGACTTACTTTTGGACTTTGATTTCATGGCGGCGATGCTGCAGATATGGTTTCCCCAAACAAGGAGGGAAGAAAGTTTTTGATAATCAAGTTATTTTTTTCTTTCAACCAAAGTTCTGTAGCCAAAAGAGTGACAAATTGAGCAATCCTCCTGCAAATGAAGAAGGCCCAAACAATATACACAGAGTGAGAATCCAAAAATACGATTTTATGTCTGCACTTCTCACAGTGATTAAAACCAGAGGGCTTATCCTTATCCGCCATTCTTCAAAGCAAGCTGGTTTCACACACACACTACCATCACCTAAAAAGGAGGCAACAGACACACTGTCAAAGGAAATGGTTAGAGAATAGCCAAAAATAAGAGAAACCTTTTTTGTAAACCACAAGGAGAAAGTTTAGTGAAAGGAATGACTATCAATGATGATAATAAAGCACTGCACCAGTAGATAAAAAGATCAGAAAAGATAGGCAAAAAGAGAGATACTAGCAATAGTATCTAGAATACTTTTGTATAAAAGTTAAGGATGGACAAGATAGGCAAAGATTCTGGGGAAAAAATTAAAGATATAACACTTATCTGGCTTGAGAGACTGATAACCATGTCTGAATCGCAAGGTGGCAAACGAGATCTGAGGTAATGTGACTAAGTGCACTGTGGGTAAGGATTGAGCTTGAGAGTTTTTGGTTTCCACAAGCTGTAACAGTGGTTGAGTCAGTTCTGAGGGATTGGAACTGAACCCACATGTTGAGGAGAAAAGGAAAATTGACAAAATCAGATTGGTTTGTTTCTTGCATCATGTATTAACAGTTAAATGACTGATGAATGTAAGGATTATAAGGTGAAATAAAGTAAATGTGGTCAAGTTGCATCTCTCCTTTTTTGTGGGCAATCTACGCATCCTTTTTAACAAACAACTAGAACTATAAATAGTTGACTTTTCATATAGTATAACAATGCCATTTATTCTAAACTGGTAAAGGAAAAAGTTATAGCAGAAAATCTGAAGCATCAAGAAACTATTAAACTGGAAGAAGGATGTGATATAAAAGAAATGGAACAGCAGGGAGGGCATAATTATCAGTGAAAAGAAGTGTCACCAATACAAAAACAAACAGCAAAGCTCAGTAAATAATATTTCAGAAGACAAGAAGTTATTACTAAAAATTTGCTTGACATCTAGTAATAATGATCAAGCAGTAAATTAATTTGGTCTCCTTGTTCTGACTTTCAGCTTTGATGTGGCTCCCAAAAGTGGTAGATCATTCAGATCAAACTGTATATAAAGCCAGTTGATGGCAAAGTTATACATCCCTCAGATGTAAGGCAACTTGGGCCTCTTTGAAATTGAATATGGGCCCTATTCACAAAACCTTTGTAATACTATATACCATACAATTGTGAACAAAGTATGTTGTGATTGATAAAGTTGCACATGCACCATAATTAAACCCTTTGCACAGTCTTTTTGCAAGTGCAGTATCCTAAGCACCTTCACCTATGCAAATGAATACTAATCTAGCTAAATACAACTCACACTGCAAGTGTTACTGTTGTATGTGTTTGTTCCTGTACTGTAAACCAGGGGAGTCAACTGGCAAACAACTGTTGTAACTCTTGTGGCTGCAGTGTTCCTTCTCCTCCACTGCTAGTATGTTGCTCTGGACACAGTGATAAGCAGGTGCTGTCAAAATGTAAATCCACAAGACCTCAATTACAACAGAAAAATCCTTATCAGCAACATATTCCCTACAGGATAGGCTAACCTGCTACCACACACACTGCCCTGTCCCTCACCCCCATACTGTAATGCTGTCACAGTCTCCTGCTAATGATACCTGGCACAGCATTAGATCTTCTCATCATCATATTATGGTAGCATCCCAGGTGCCAGTGACATGTATAATGACCAACAGTCATTCATGCTGGCAATCCACAGTGGGTAATACAAGTACTTACTATGGTTTGCCTTATCAATAGCTGCTAGGTAAGGCATGCTCTAGAGTATTCAGCTGCTTTACCCACTAATGCTGTGGCAGAGTACACAGGGCTGCCTGTCATTCTCAATCATGCATATCAAGGACGGTTGCTCATTATTCATGTCTATGATTTGCAGTAGTTCAAGATGCTGTACACAAGACAGATCACAAGATATATTTACCTATCTGTTCCCTGTATCATTAAATACCAAGGTATATGTTTAGGTCTGCACTTGTGGGACTACATACACCTCTCTTGATTTCATTAGATTCAAACACAATGAATGTTCTGAACTGTAAAAAAGATAGACAGGTAGATTAGCAGAGCAATTTTAGAAAGAAGTAGATATGGAAATCAACCAAGAAGTGAACAACAAAGTAGTAAGAGAAAGTGTTAAAAAGCTAAAGAAAGAATATACATATACAGCTTTAACATTAACATCAGAAGTATAGGTAATAAAATTTCTGCTTTCCATGCTTGGCTAGCCTTGCATTCCCCAGATATAGTCATTGTCACTGAAACTTGGCTATTATCAGAAATACAAGATAATGAAATCTCACCTCCAGACTATAAAATACTAAAAGTAGACTTGGAAAAAAAAAAAAAACAGGAGGAGTTGCTATTTATTTAAAAAAAAAATCCAGGTAACTTTCTCGCTGTACCAATCCACAATTCAATAATGCCAAATCCTTATCATTTCTGTCCAGCTAAAACAAAACAAGGCCTTCTAGATAATAGGTATTTATATTCCACCAGGTAAAAACATTAGTACAGCAAAATAATTATTCAACTGAACATCATCAAACCTCCCACAAGAAAACATAATCCTAAGAGGCATTCACATTAACTGGCTTTCAGTCTTTGAAAGCAGCCCTACTGACTCTATAAACTTATATGGTCTCACTCAATTGATAAATAACTCTACCCATTTTAATAAAAAGTATGATAACAGAACAATTTTCAACTGGATCTTAGTCTCGGCACCAAATAATTTCACATCATGTGGAGCCCTAGCAGATTTTCTTTAGTGACCACCTCATTATATTCACTACCAGACAGAAAGCTACTGTCCACAGACACAACAATATATAAAACAAGTCTGCAATCTACCCCACTTTTAACACAGGCACCCTAGTCTCTAATGTAAAGCAAGTAAATTGGAATAATCTCAAATATCTCCCCTTTGATGATGCCATAGTTGGGTTCATTAACACCCTCCTAAGTATTTTAAATGCACATGCCCCTCTAAGAAATTAATTTGTTAAAGTTAACTCTTGCCCCCTATCAAAAAACACTAAAAAAATGAAGCACAGATAGAGATAGCTTTGAAAGCTTGGTACATAAACCCACAATAAGACTTGTATACAGCTTAGAAATCTTGCAAATACTGTATAAGAGCTGATAACCTACTTTCCACTTCTCAGTACTGTTTCTGACCTCACCATAGCACCACCACTGCCCAAATCAAATGTACTAATACTGGTAATTTAAGTAGAAATGAAAGCAACCTAGTATCAGCACTCTCCCTTGACTTGTCAAAGGCCATTGAACCATCTTCCATCCCATTCTGCTGCACAACCTCTCTCATCTATAACTCAACAACCACGCAAAGACCTGATTCCAAAGTTATCTCTATGACAGATCTCAAGCGGTTAAGTGGCAGAATGATCTCTCCACATTTCCTTCCCATAACAGTTTGGGTCCACTCACCAAGGTTCTATTCTTGGCCAGAACTTCCAAGATGGCTGCGCATTGCATAGCAGATTAATTCTAGCTGTCCCAGTGTGAAAACAGAAACTTAGTAGAGAGAGTCAGTGGACCTAGATTTCTGGGTAAATTTCAGTAACTGGCTAGTAAGCACACTGCTTGGATGCCAGGAAAAAAGAGATACAGAGGACCTGAAGGAAAATCAGCTATAAAAGGTGACAAAAACACTGACTGGGAAAAGTACTGTAGCTGTTCAACAAAAATCAATGCAAGCTCCAGACATGACTTCCAGTGACCTAGAGGAAAATATAAGCCAACTGTACACATACCTGATTAAAATAAATGAAACACTGATGGGGTATATCAACTGAAACAATAAAAGGCTGGAAAAATGGAAGAAGCTTTAAACAGATACTCAGATAAAGTGATAAAACTGTACTCCGAGGTTGAAATGAAGAAATGGCTGGCTGAATATGAGACTGCACAAGATGAGCAGTTTCAAAAATAATAGAATTAGAGGACAGAGGACATGGGAAAAACGTGATATTTTCTACTGTACCCGAGAAGCTGGAAGGAACAGATTATATTAATTTTATGAAAGCATGAATAAGCAACTGAACTGGTATTCCACAAAAGGAATTGTAAATTGAAAGGGCACATCATGTGTTTTCTCCAAACCTGACTATGAGAAAACAACCTAGACTTTTAATAGTAAAGATGCAATCTTACCAGCAGAATGAACTGAATCTGACAAAACTGTGGCAGAAGGACAAAGTACTAAAAGTGGGAGACAACGGTGTGTTTGTGGAAAATGACTACTCTTTACACCAGGCAGAAGAGGAGTAAATTTATCACATTATTCAGGGAATGTTGAGAAGCAAGCATGAGATTCAAACTGTTGTATCTAGCTATCTTCAAAATATTTACCCTAGAGAAACAAAATCATTTTCTGATTAAGTACATGCTAACGAAGAAATACAAAAGCTTGTACAACAAAAAGTGAGCTATAAAACAGAAATATTCTGTTTCTTGTTCCTCTGGTAATAAAGACCACAGAGAGACTGTGCTTGTGAAACTTTTTACAGTGTTTCAATTGAAAATGCCTGAGACAGGGAAATCACAAGAGTTGACTGGAAGAATCAAGAGTACATTGGAAATGAAGCAGAGGCATGGTTTGGGAGAAGGAGATGAACAAGTATAGAACAAGAAAATCTGGAAATATTTTACTTTCTTGGACTTTCCTAAACTTGTAGGGGACTCTAAAACATATGCCCTACTTCATGTCATTAAAGTTTGGAGATTAAAATCAGTAACCTGGAAATTGACAAATGGGGGTTTACAAAGCAATAATTATATTTATGAAACATGACAGAACAAGAAAATTTGAAAACACTGGACTTTTTTGGACTTTGTTAAACTTGCAGGGGACTCTAAAAATATATGCCCTAGTTCATGTCATTAAAGTTTAGAAAAATACTCAGGAGAGGGGAAGAGGAGAGATAAAGTTAACTGTAAGCAAAACAAAACTTTTTCTTAATAGTGCTATTTAGTGCATGATTTTCTTTGCATGTTGTAAAGTAATTGTTTTCAGTTATTTTAAGTGTAATTGGGATACTAATGTAAATAGGTGTGCCATTTTTTTTTCTTCCTTCTGTCTTTCTCCTTGTTCAGTTTTAAGAAATGTAGGCACTGCAATGTTAAAACAAAGATCTGAGTAAAAGAGCATGACAAAAGAAAACTTAGTGTGCATTTTCTCATTCTTACATAGGGGAATGACTGAGTTAAGGCCATTAGCTTAATATACATAGTAACTAGTTTTAAGGGAAAGCAAGTAAATGAAAAAGAATACTGAATATTATAAAGCTTTTTTCTAGTAAACAGTTTTGTGTCTGGTTCTTGTGTCTCTAGCAGACAATCTGATAAAAAGAACTATAAAGATCAGGTAAAACCAGACAGCACTTAATAGAACCACAGGCTGTACCATGCATCTTAGCATAGATAACCTTTCTTTTAGGTTAGCTCAACTTTGTGTGTGTGGCTGTCAGTTTGTAACATTTGTTCCTATTGGGAGGGTAAAACTTCAGTATTTGAAGATGTACATAATTTTGCCTGTTATTAAGTTAATAGGTTTTGCTGGGGAATTGGTTTTGTGTGTGTGTGTGTTTTTGTTTAAGGGTTTTCAATAAAACAAAAGTGATTTAAGATATGGCATAAGCTCAAATGGAGATGACAAGAAATAACTGTATAAAAGATTAACCTGCCAAACAGAACATGCATGCAACACAAAAGCTGAAACTAGACATTTAACAAAAAAAAGCTGTTACACACAAACAAGGAGAAAGTAATAATTTCTTGAGAATATGAAGCTTTCTTTACTGTCTTTAAATGTTAATGTTCTCACAGATAAATACAAAAAAGAAAGAGTAGTGAACTATATTAAAATGTAGCGTGCAAATAGCTATGCTGCAAAATACACATGTGGAAAGAATTGAACATGTGAATTTGATAAATAAAGGTTTTCAGGATGGTTATTCAGTGGAATACCTGGGGCAAAGGAAGAGAAGAGTACTTATATTAGTTGCAAGATGATCTCTAATAGTAATAGAAGAGGATAAAAAAGACACTAATGGTAAATTTGTAGTACTAAAGGGCTACTGGAATATATTTATATTTCACCGAAAACTGCTATAATGGAGCTTAAGAAAATTCTGGCAGAAATAATCAGCTTTCAGCAAGGAATATTATTTATAGGTGGGGACTGGATTTTGATTTGCAATAGTGAAGATTTGTCTGGGAGGCCCAGAATGGAAAATATAACAAAGGAGGGTAGATTTTTAAAAAAATTTATGAAAATACTTGGCATGGAAGATGTGAATTCAGTACAAGGAGTTTGGAGTGAATTTACATATTATTCCCCAAGATGTAAAAACTGGGCTAGGCTAGGCAGAATTTACATTTCACAAGAAAATGTGCATTTAATTGAAATTTTTGATATACAAGCAGTCCCCAGGTTTCAGACATCTGACATAAGGACAACCTATAGATAAGAGCGGGCTGCCGTAATGTTGGAAATGTGAAAATAAATAAAACTCCTTAAAGTTGCCTAAATCTTACCTGGAAATGAAGAATTATGTTGTACTTTCCTTTTCCCCATTTGGGAAGC
This sequence comes from Protopterus annectens, assembly GCF_019279795.1. Taxonomy (NCBI): domain Eukaryota; kingdom Metazoa; phylum Chordata; order Ceratodontiformes; family Protopteridae; genus Protopterus; species Protopterus annectens. The sequence goes on from NC_056749.1 coordinate 426,068,307, forward strand.
TGCTCACAAGTCTGGTTAGAGCAGTTACTTAGACCTTTACAGAGAACAAGAGATCTGATTGGTTAAGAGATCGCTGTGTTGGCAATCTGATTTTCAAGATCACTGTCTTGTACAGTACAGTATTGACACAGTTATTGTAATGTATAGTAGAATGGGCAAATGACATTGCAGCTCACTAGGGTCTAGGTGACAGTAGGAGGTCTGGCAGAAGTCTGAAAGTTCAGGAAAAAGCGGAAAACATTCATGGATGATGCCTGTAGTACAGAAATGTGAAGTGAAGCTTAAAAAGAGGTAATTTTAACATACATACACACACACACACACACACATATATATATATATATATTTTTTTTTGTATGGAGCATTCTACTGTAGTGTATGAACATAGTTACTGTACTATTACACTGTACTTACAGTATTATGTTTAAGATTTTTTATTTGATAGTGTTTCTAAAGTGTTTTATATGAATATAAAAGTAAAATAAATACTAGACTGAGGCAAACATTTGCCTAAGTGACATTTAATAAGACCCATATGTACTTGTTTCAACTTACATACAAATTTGACTTAAGGACAGAGTAAAAAACGGATCTCGTCCTTAACCCGGGGACTGCCTGCACATCAAATAACTATTTCAGATCATATGCCAATAATAACTAAAATTAAAGTACAGGGTAATGAAATAAAAATGAGACACAGGTGCTTTCCCACCTATCTGTTGAAAAGACAGGAATTTAAAGAATAGGTACTGTAAATTATTCGCTATTAGAGAGGAGAGAAATATATTTATTTTATTATTATTTTATTTTATTGACTGAGAAAGTCCACTGGCTCAGAAACCCATTTTCAGTGGAGGCCTGGGGAGAAAAGCTCTACAAAATATTTATTACAGAGAACTTTAAAGACAAAAATATACAATGAGCATAGGCTATAAAAATCAAATTAGCTATTAGTATGCAACATTTTAACAGTATAAAGTAAAGATGAACATTTGAATCTAGGTAAGCAGATTATTTTAAGTACTTAGGGGATTTCAGCCATTCCATTGGAGTAGTGAGAGTGATTAAAAAATATAAGATGGTATAGAGAAAGTTGCTAGGATATGAGAGAAGTTATTCAATGGAGGAAAGTAAAATGTATTTGTTTAAGGTGGCTTAGGTGTTAATGCACAGGAACATGTATGACTATTTAGGTAATGGCATTTTAGTGCAGTTTTAAAGGTTTTTGGAGAGTCTAGTAAAGTGACTGAGGAAGGCAGGGCATTCCATAATCAGGCAATGGTGTAGGAATATAGACTTTATCCTGCTCTTTTTTGGGTTTGGTTATACTTAAAAGCTATTTGTTGGTAGACCAAAAATTGCTGGTAGGATAGGACAAACATCAGGACAGTCATTAGGTTTATAAATCAGTTTATGGGCAACAGTAAGTTGGGTATAATGCAGGTGATGGGGGAATTCTAGCCGATCTAATTTCAAAATAGCCTGACAGTGGTCTGAGTGGTATGGCAGCCCAGGTGCAAATTTTGCTCTCTTATAGTAACATGATTGCAGTTTGTTAATGAAAGATGTGTGAAGGTTGGTGAAAATGTGACTACCATTAAGGAGGGAAGGGAAAAGTGTTTGCAAGTTTTAGTTTGGTTGATTTATCTGAATAAAGTTTATGTCTATAAAATTTGCATAGCTTGATGTGTTTTTTTATTGCATTGAGAATATGCTGTTTGAAGGTGAGTTTGTCATCTATGATAGTAATACCAAAAAACCTCATGAACCGTTAAACAGGTTTAGACTTTGTCTGAGGAAGGAAGGATACGAAGCCTTCCGAAAGTGCTTGTGGTATAATAAAAGTTCTAACGTTACATTTTAGACCTGGTGGCTTGTCTTTCACTCCGTTTCAAATTTGGATTACTACTTTGACTACTACTTTGGTTTATATTGGATCAACAGCAACAGCTATTTGTGGCAGAGTGTCTATATCGTGCAACAGCTCACTTTGGCAGACTGTTTCTTTGGCGTTTTTCGTGTTTATCTATGATAGTAATGTCTAATAATTTAGCTGTCTTCATTAATTCAAGTTCTGTATTGTTTAGCGAATACATTTTAAAGTCTGAAGTTGCTGGTTTTGTTGAGAAAAGCAGAAGCTTAATTTTTTGGGGATTCAGTAATAGTTGTGCATCATTTAACCATGTTTCTATGGAGGTTAGGGCATTTTGTGTAATCCCAAGGAGATTGTAAAAATTGCTAGAAGAGGAGATAATGGTAGAATTATCGGCATATTGGGCAACTGTACTTTGTTGGGATGCATTGTGAAGGTTACTGATAAAAATGTTGAAAAGGAGAGGCCCCAAAATTGATCCTTGAGGCACTCCTATGTTATTGGCCAGATAATCAGATCATTTAGTTTGCCATCTGACAGATTATTTTCTGTTGTTTAGGTAGCTAGAAAATCATGTTAGGGAATCTGGGGATCATCTTTCTTTTTCTAATTGTAACAGCAGCTTGGGGTGTGATACTGTGTCAAAAGCCTTGGATAGGTCTAACAAGATTACTGTAATTAATAGACCAGCATCAAGAGCTTTACTCACAGTATCAGTAAAAGAGAGTAGGGCTGTAGTAGTACTGTGTGCTGAACAAAAACCATGTTGGGTCGGTGCAAGCAGATCATTGTCATAGAGGTGCTTGAGGAGTTGGGCATGTACACACTTTTCTAAGATTTTTCATAGAGGTGACAATATAGAGATAGGCCAATATTTTGAGAGATCATTAGTAGTACCACCTTTGTGTAAAGGGTGCAATAATGGAATTTTTTCCAGTGTTGGGGGACATATGGTTCTGTTCTGAGATTGATCAGTTTATAAGAATACTAACAGGATAGGCTATTGCATCAGGTGCAGATTTTAGATATTCCGATAGAAGTTTATCAATGGAGAGGGAGCAAGGTCTAGGTTTGGTTAGGTGTTTAAATATCAGGGAGGTAGATACAGGCTGTATGGAAAAAATGGGAATTGATGGCAAATTTCTTTTGAAAATATTACTAGGGAGTGGGATAAAATTAAAGTGGGTTTTAAGAATAGGGTAGAAAGAAAACAAAGGGAGATATGGTTAAGAAGTAACGAGAATTATTTAGAGAGAATGACAAATGTTAAAGTATTGCAAAATAGGGGGAACCTCACAGAACAAGAAGAGCAACTGCAGAATGCTAAACAGAAAATAAGGGGTTACTTCAATAATATGTATGAGTTTAGAAAGACTGCTGTTGGGCAATTGTTTTTTGATAACTGCAGAGCACAAAAACGTTTAGCACAATGACTCCAACAACAGAAAGTAGAAAGGGCTGTCACCAAGCTTAAGGAGCCTATAACAAGGAAGATAAGGGATCCCCTGTAGAAGTATTAGAAATATTTTCAAAATTCTATGAAAATCTATATAAAGTAGAAGAATATGAAAATGGAAATGTTTATGGCAGAATTAAATATGCCAAGGTTAGCAGTTCAGGAGGCTCAATTACTAACAGGATAGGAGGAGATGAGATACAAATGCTAATGTATAACCAGATGAGATACAAATGCTAATGTATAACCAATCTACAGGAAAGTCCCCAGGAGTAGATGGTATTCCTGTGGAAGTTTGGAAGCTAGGAGGGAAAACTGATAAAGATCTAGAAGTTTTGTTTAACAATATTTTAAGAGAAGTACCGCCAACATCCTGGAAGAAAGCAATGGTAGTTGTAATATCTAAAGAGGGTAAAGAGGGTAAAGATGCATAAGATCCAGCTTCATACAGGCTCATTTCAATACTAAACCAGGATTATAAAGTGTTTGTCTACAACGGCTTAAAGAATGGCAAAAGTGATACCAAAATTGATAGATATAAATAGTGTGGTTTTGTGGAGGGGAGGAAAATATTTGACAACATTAGCAGAACACTGATGATCCAGAGGGAACCAGAATGTAAAAAAATATCACTGTTGTTGTAGAGAAAGCATGTGACAGATTAAGCTGGGACTTTATGAGCAGAGCAATGGAAGCATTTTGATTCCTTGATAAATTTACAACGTGGATAGATGAGGGATCAGAGGCAACAATTATGTTGGGCGGGATCCTCTCTGATAATCTCTGCTTGAGCAGAGGAACCAGGCAGGGGTGTCCTCTCACTCCTCTTTATTTGCATTACATTTAGAACCATTGGCAAAGAAAATAAGGGATTCAGAAATTCAGGGATGCAATTGTTATGGTGGTCAAGAAGAGCTGGCTCTATTTGTAGATATTATTTTATACCTGACAAAAAACAGAAAGGGACATTACAGTGCTATGGAACATATACTGAAACAGTTTCAAATCTTTTTGTGATACAAAATTAATGACGCTAAAACAAAGGCAATAGCAGTAAATTATGTACCCGCATACAAATTTGTTCAGCAACATCCATATTTATGGGGACATGATAAAATGAAGTATTTAGGAGTATTGATTAAAAATGATTCTGGTTTAGCAGCTAAGAATATGTGGGAAGAGACTAAATAAAAGATAATACGAAAATGGAAGCTCTGTTATGTGGATAATGATAGTAAGATACAAGCAGTTAAAATGTTTGTACTCCCCTTAGTCTTATACACACATCAAGCATATTTTTATCAACCAGAGAAGTTGTGGATAATTAATAAAGAGCTGAAGGATTTTATCTGGGAGGAGAAAATGGCAAGAGTCAAGTGGGATAAGCTTATTCTTCCAACAGAACAGAGCGGATTGGGATTACCCGATTTGAAGGGGTATTTTAGAGCAACACAGTTAAGGCTCCTATACATAGTACAAGCAGAAAACTATAATTCAGAGTGGAAAGAGATGATGATAAAATTGGGGGGAAGCTCAGGAAACAAGGAGAGACTGGGATTTTGGATATAGACCTTTAAGGAGAATAACAATAATCATACATAATATTATATTCATAAAGTAGCAGAAAGTATTCTAAGAACTAAGTGAACAAAGGGATACAGAAAGGAGATTCTGTTGATAGAGATGACTGCAATTAGGGATACAGACAATAGGCAAGAGGGGGCTGGAATTTATTGGTGAAAACTGGCAAAGGAACTAAGTTTTTCAAAGCAAATAACTAAAGAGGGGAAAGGTAATAGAATGGGAAGATGCCAATAACTTATTTAGACTGCAGGTTAGAGATTGCCTTCCCTATCAAAGATTGATATCAATGTATAGGTAAAAAGAATGAAATAGGGGGTCCTAAACGAAAGACCTAGTAGACATTTTAGTAGAATCTAGAACAGAAGTTGCCATTAAGAAAAGAATAATTAGTAGAACATATAAAATATTGCATAACTATAAGAATTAATCAGAGGAGGTTAGAAATGATTGAGAAGAGAGACTGGATAAGAAATTCACAAAGAAACAATGGAGGGGTATATATGTATGTCTTCCGAATATGCAACAAAGTCTAGAAGATTTAGGATCTTTGCTTGGACGTGTTTATATAGGGATTTTTATAACCCAAGCAGACTCCAAAGAATTTTTCCTCAGGTAGACAGCAAATGTTGGAGATGTGATGGGGAAGAAAAAAGTAACTGGGAACATATTTTCTGAGAGTGTAATGACTTGGCAGACATTAAAGATTCCCTGCAGACTGTTCTATCAGAGATGCTGGGTGAGCAAATTGGTGCAACTAAGGAAATCATTTTTTGAGCTATGATACAGAATCGGAATTGCCTACACATATTAAGGCCTTGCTGAGTCTAATTATGATGATTGCCAAAAAAGCAATTACTAGAAAATGAAAATCAAACTCTAAACCAACCTTACTGGAAGTAGCAACGATAGTAACAGAGATAAAACAACTGGAATTGGGATCTTAAGAAAAGGGTAGGAGCAAATTACATAGGAAAAATGGGAAGTGTGGGAATAATACATGCAGAGGAGGAACAAGGTTTAAAAGAAGGTAGGATTTGAATGAGCTCTGCAATGGTTGAATGACATGGCTGGATATATTATAAGTGATGTATAATGTTTGCAGCTGCAGTTGTGTTGGCATGGTTTGTAATGTATGATGTCTGCAACTGAAATTGTGTTGGTATAGTTCATTTTCATTTATATAAATGTAAGATTGCCTGTGTCATACATGATAATTTAATAAAGATGTTTCTTGTTAAAAAAAGAAGGTTCTGTTCTTGGCCCCTTACTCTTTTAACATCATCATCAATGACCTCTCTAAAGCATCATTAATACAATTTGTAGATAACTGCACTGTCATCTGCTCAGCATAAAGCCTAGATAATTTACAACAAATAACACATTTCAGTGGAAAACTGGCTAACAAAATCTCAATTATTTCTCAACCTCCAAAAAATAAAAACTCACTCAAACAGCTAAACACACAGAAGATTTTCTCCATTACTTCTACAAACAACACAAAAATTGAAACTGTCCCACACACTAAATTGCTAGGTGTATACATTGATGAAAATGTAAAATTTGATTACCATATACAGCATCTAATTAAAAAATGTATCAAAAGTTAGGCTCATTCTATAGAGCTAAATGTTTGCCTAGCAATTCTGCAAGGAAACATATTGCCACTTCTCTCCTCCTGCCTACACGTCTCTACTCAGCAGAAATATTTAACATTCAATCCACCCTACTAAACACGTTAGATCAATATTACAAAAAGATTGCTAAATTTGCCACAAACTATCCCTACAGGACTCATCATTGCACAGTACTCAAAGAATTAGACTGGCTCAAACTCCCCCACCATCTTACATATTCTAATCTCCTCTTAACTCATGACCTCATCTATAAACCTGAAACAATATCCAACCTTTGGCAATCTCATTAACTATACACCCCAACTAGGCCACTCCAATCTACTAACATTCATCTGCAAGTCAAGAAATCTTAACAATTGAGCAGGTGACTCTCTCTTCTCATTCTACAGCTCCAAAATCTGGAATGACATCCCACTGTCCCTTAGGCAAGACCAGTCCAGACTCTCCTTCAAATCAAGCCTAAAGTTTTATCTGGCTAATAAATGGCTATGTCAGTGTGTCTCTCCAGGACAGCACATAATGTGAGTAGGGAAAATATAATCTTAAATTTACTAAACAACTCCTTTATCTATCTTTGACTATCTGCCCACAATAGCTATGGTATTATAGCAAATAGTACAACTTATTCCTCTTTTACTCCCTTCTACTTTATAATCTTTGCTCCTCATATATCCCCCTGAATAAAATCCTCATCTACCATCATCTCTATAACCCATATTCAATGACAACTAATATTCTTTTTCTATGCTTGCCCTGCAATATATACACACATATGTGTGTGTTTCTTTTTTATTGCTCCTTTTTATCTACATTTCCTCTTTTCTTTCTTATTCTTTCCTGTTTCAGTGGTGTCAGTATCTACTGTTTTTGACTTTAATAGGTTTTCTTCCCATTTTTCAACAATTCCTACCAGTAATCAGTTGTAACTTCTCGTAAATATTTACTGTTAGAAGTTAGATTTGTCCAATTAGTCTTACTGTGTAATGTAATTTGTACCGTATTTTAGTAAAATATACTGTATCTGAAATACTCACTGCTTAACTATGTCAACATTGTTAATTCAAATGTCCAAACATGTCTCAATATGTGGAGCTTTTCTTCCTAGGCTTCTGCTGAAAAAGGGGTCATTTTTGTACCCAGTCAGACAATCCCAGTAAACAAAGACAATAAATATTGTGACCAGAAAACATTGAAAAGCTCACTATTGTAATTGTAATTATACATAATTCCTGGAACAACCTTGTGTTAATCAAGATTTGATGCGTGAATGGTTAAGAAAAGGTCAACTTAAACCAAAAGATAGAATTGGCTACTTACTAATGGCACTTCAAGACGGTGGACCACATATACACTGGTTCACAAAATGTACAGCAAACATGGGGAATAGAGGCAACCATGGATTCTGTATTACAGATTTAGAGACCGTTGTATGTCTTGTTGCAGACTATTGTGAACTTATAGCTGATAGTCCGCACGCCTAAAGACACAATAATAAACTAAGGCTGTTACACTGGAAACTGCACAAGTGTTACAGTGTACCAGTAGTTAAGAAACACTGGAAACATGAATCACAAAGAATTAGTAAAAATGAAATTGTAATGATCAGGAACTATTAAGAAAGAAGCAAGAAAAAGTGGATATTGTAGTTGAATAAAAAAGGACAAAATCTCCATTAATTATTGAAATAGCCACACCTGGTGACAATAGTTTCTTATATACTAAGAGACATAAAACATTAACACATGCAAGCAGAAACCAGAGCAGTGTAAAACAAGGATACTCAGATATTTCCAATTGTAATGGAAGTAACCTGTCCAATAGAAAACTGCTGACATACTTAAATATACTGTCACTACAGGTAACTCCAAATGAACAGAAGGAGGGAGCTCCAGATACATTGTTGGTGCAAAGAATAGCATGCTTGGCAAATCTCAATGACTGCATCAGTACTGAGTTCATGAACTATAGCTGTGCCCTGACTCTGGAATAAGGTCACTGTGTTTTGCAACAGTAAAAAAAACTCACATAGCTGGAGAAATTAAAACCCTGAAATAATTCTGGCTAGGTATCTTAAGGAAATTCTGAGAAGAAATTTGTGCACCATATGGAACTATAAACAGGGTAACCTGGTCTCTCTCTCTCACTCTGGACTGCACAGTTAGGTTGTATACATTCACCCTACCACCTGACTAGTAAGAACTTAAGTAACTATGCAGTGAAGGTCAGTTAAGATCAGCAGGACCATAATGATTAATCAGAAGCAACTGCCAGCTCAATAAACCTATGATAAGTATTTTAGATGATCTCTGTGATGAAAGGAAATGATAATCAATCATACAAAGCACAGCTTACACAGTAGTAATGTGACTTATACAAGGAAAGGGCTGTCACTACAGGAGTCAATATTCAGCTGTACAGAACAAGTCTAGTCTCACCATGAGCTTATTAAAATCCCACTAATGGCTAATAAGTCTGCAGCCAACAGGAGAGAAATCATATTAAGCTAAAACAATTTCCGCTTCTTTCTGTACATTAAAAACGACATCAGTACTGAGTACATGAACTTTAATTGCACCCTTACTTAAGAATGGGGTCCATGCCTGTCATAGCAGGGCAAGAAGTAGGCACCCAGTACTACATATGGGTATAAGGGAACCCCATGGGGGCAGTCAGAACATTAACAGCCGGTTCCACAAGCAAATAGGGAAACACTAGCTAGTACATGCATAGGTCTCATGGTAAAAAGTTTCTAATGTAACCAAGTGGAGCATGTACAATCCAAATGTCCACAGAGATAGGGTGGGAAACAAAATCCATGTGAGGGAGATAGCAGTAGCATCATAATAGTGATGGCATGCCTTGAAATTGCAGATGCACACAATTATCACAAAATCATGTACCCTAATGGCAGAGGGTAAAGCAAAGAGATAGTGCATCAGACATAATTATTAAACCTGAACCTGTCCGAGAGGAACACTACTTGGATGAACAGTCCACTCCAGTTAGTGTCATGGGAAGGACACCTCTTTAGGTGCCATTAGCCAGGATTCATTTGGCCGGGGAAGGGAACAAAGGGACAAGCAGGTAGCAATGTGTGATTATATCCTTGCAGATGTTCTAATAGCAAATGACTTTGATGACACTGTACTTCACATACACAATTACATGCAACCAGGCACTTATATAGTCATATTGGGGGAAGGTGTTGGAAAAGACCCAGATAATGCAATGGCTAAAGATGTGGCTATTTCAGACAAAGAGCAAGGCAGCAGCAGAGGTCTCTTTCAGGGAGGAGATGCTTGGCAGCAGGTCTAACTCCTGAGTTACACTTGATGAAAAGTGCTAAACTTACATTGGAATGGAACATTAGAGGATAACAAAGTGAGAGTTAGGAAAGCAAAACTCTTCAATCCTGCCTTAACGAATTTGGGGAGATAGCCAAGGAAAAACAAGAGCTCAAGGGGAAGAGAAGTCCAAGTCCTAGGACTAGAAGTTACTGAACACAGAGTTTGTTTGTGTCTTTCAGCTTTTCCCTGTTAGGGGTCGCCACAGCGGAACTCCGGTCCGCTAATGATTGGTAGTGGATTTTTACATACTGGGTTACCAGCCCTGATGCACAACCTTCAACGAAGGCACGCCCCATTCATGTATGCCTCCACACAGAAGATGCTCTAGCTGAGAATCGAACGGGACAACGTCTTGCTATGAGGCGACAATGCTACCGCAGCCCCACCACCGCAGTAGTAGACCCTGAAAAAAAGTCAGAGAAGTGACACACCAGTTGCAGTCCCAAGGACCTAACATCAGACACTTCTGGCCTGTGATATTCTTTTTCAGGTTATTTGGGCATCATGAGTATAAAATGGAAGCCTGTGAAGAATTTTTTTCCAAGCACTGCAAAAGATGTAAGCAGTATCAAAGGTTGGAAAGGCAAAAAATAAAGCTAAGGCTGTTGTGTTGCCTTTATCTGTTGCTGAGGGTAGCCATAAACATTGTGGATTCTTACAGTATCCTAAGCACCACAGGTAAGAGTTATGTATTGGTAATTGTAGAATATGCTGCTAGGTACCCTGAAGTGGTAGCTTTGTCCTCTACTGAAGCAGAAAGTTTGGAAAATCCCATGTAAGAAATTTTCAGGGGAATAAGGTCACTGTGTTTTGCAGACAGACTAACATTGTTTTATACCTGCAGACATACTGTTAGTCACTGTGGGGTAAAACAGTTAATAACTACTCCCCTTCCATTCATAAGCAAATTATTTGATAGAGAGGTTTAACTCTACTCTTAAGACCATACTGACAGTATGTTCATCCTGCATACAGCTGCAGTCATAACAGATGGGTTCTCCTGCCATCAGGCGGGTCCTCGGTCGGCCGAATTCCAAAGTCTAGGTCCGGCATCGGTTGTCGTCGCTTCTTCCCTGACGTCAGTGCGACAGGGATATAAAGGAACCAGCTGATGCCATTTTCTTCAGTCTTTCTTGCCGCGCGGTGCCCGAAACAGAAGCAGTTCGCAAGTGCCGGTCGGCCAGCTCCTGAGATTACGAAAATTTGGAAACCGAAGTCTTCTTAAAAGCTAAGTACCCCGTTGGGGAAACTTTTCTTGCCTCAGACCGATGTCAGACAAAGTTAATAATTGTATTTCTTGTGGGAAGCAAATACCGCATAAGGATTTCCATTCCCTCTGTATACCTTGTTTAGGCCCAGACCATGACGTCTCGGTCTGTCGCTTTTGTGCTACATTCAACAAACGCACTATTAAGTGTCGGGCGGAGTTCGCCCAGCATTATTTTGGGAAAGCATTTAACTATATTATGTCGTCGGATACTCCGACTCCGGTTTTGTCTAAAAAACGCAAAATAAGGACCGACACACGAGGTCCGCGGCCTCTACTGACACCACGCCAAAGCCGACTACACGTGGTCTGGCTCTCAGCGAGGCGCCTACGCAGCCCCTGACTACCGACGACACTTCTTTGACTGTGTCTCCTGTGCCCGAGGTCGCAGGCTTCTCGGCCCACACCCCGACTACAGATACCGAAGCCACTCTCGAAACTCAGAATGTGGACAGGTCCACCTCCACTCAAGGTGTCTTCAGACATTCCTCTTCTTTCTCCATCAAGGCTTTCACTAAGTCTAAAGCAACCATGCACTCTAAGAGACCAGCTACACAGGGCCCATCTCCAGGCCCCATGCCTAAGAAACAGATGCTTAAAATGGCTGAGGATTTAATTACTCTTATCAGAGGTTCTCAGCCCCCACCGGACAAAAGGCCCAGAGTGGAGGAAGATTCCCCCTCCTCTGATCAGGGCTCCATTATTTCAGAGCACTCTGATGATCAGGAACATTCTTACTCCCCTTTTGAAGACTCTGAGACGGAGGAGTCCATCCCTCTGTATCCCCCCCCTGAGGATTACTCATTTGGGGAAACTTTGCATACCTTAAGGGAACACTTCCACTGGGAAGGCCAAGATTATTCAGATTCCAAGAAAAGGCTTAGGCTTGCTACCTCAGCACAGGCCTCTGGCTATACCTCCTGTCTTGGACATCCTAGATGATGTTTACTCAGAGGCCTGCCTTAACCCGGACTCTCTACCTCCAGCTCCAGTTAAGCCTGACAGGTACTACAGGGTTCCTGACTCACACCAATTTCTATAAAAAAGCCATGCTGCTGACCCAGAAACCATCTCACAGGGCCCCAAGGGAGTTAAGGCCTCCATTGCTAAAAATCCATTACCTTCCGAGAGAGATTCCAGATCCTTAGAAAGGTGGGGAAAAAGGTATATACCTCGGCTACCTTAACCATGAGGGCCTTAAACTGTCAGTTTCATATGCTAAAATACCAACAGTTTTTATCACAATTGAAAAGTAAAATGTCACAACCTGAACAACCAGACTTGAAGGAGTTGCAGGATTTGATGCATAGTGCAGAACAAGTGGGTAAGCATACCTTACAATGTGGTTTTGATGCTCTAGAGGCCTCATGTAGAGCTGCTGTTATAGTATCAGTCATACGTAGGCATGCTTGGCTCAAGGAACAAGCCTTGCCTGATCATGTCAAAGCTAAATTACTAGACGCCCCTCTTCAAAAGGATGTACTATTTGGTGCTAATGCTGAGGAGGTATTAAGGAAAATGGAGGAAAAGGCTAAATCAATGCGAACTGTGAAAGATTTTCTACAGGTACAACCCCCACGTTTTAGTAGAAATTGGCCTTCCAAAAACTGGTCCTTTCCTGCCACGGACAGACCCCAAAGAGGCAGATACAGGCGCCCGAGGGGCAGAGGACAATCCCAAGGATCGTTTAAAGGCAGACAATGGCAAGCTCCTACACAAAGAGGTGGTGAGGATAACTCGCAATCTTTCAGAAAGCAAACCCAATGACTTTCCCCTTTGAATGCCAACCAAGTCTCAAATGGCAGCCCCCTTAGGAGGAAAGCTGGCATTATTTTCAAAATATTGGCATATTGTCACAAAGGACAAATGGATCCTGGACATTATAAACAGAGGCTACAAATTCCATTTTCACACCCTTCCAAAAATGAGAGGCATGCCAAACCTGCCACACAAACAAAGGGCAGAGGCACAAAGGCAAATTACAGATCTCATAAACATGAAAGCTATTCAAGAGGTACCTACGCATGAACAAGGTCAAGGTTTTTATTCCAGGCTATTTCTGGTGCCAAGGAAGGGAAAAGATTGGAGACCTATTTTGGACCTATCCATCATAAACACATTTCTACTCGTACCAAAATTCAAGATGCTCACTCTACAGCAACTTCTCCCCATGCTGGGCAAGGAGTCTTGGCTGGTAACATTGGACCTCAAGGAGGCATACCTGCATGTCCCAATCAGACAAAATTGCAGAAGGTACCTCAGATTTCTTGCAGGTTCAACCCATTATCAATTCCCTGCATTGCCCTTTGGCACATCTGGCTTCTGTAATAATGTTGTTGAACTCTCTGGGATACACAGTCAACAAAAAGAAATCAAGGCTAATACCCTCTCGGAAGATAATTTTCCTGGGTGCCAATTTGGACACAAACACCCAGATGGCCTACCTCACGCCAGAGAAGCAGGGGCAACTAATTCAATACTTCAGAACACTAGCAAATTGCACCAGGCTGACCGCAAGGAAAATCCTGCAGGCTCTGGGATTCATGGCATCTTGCATCTTACTAATCCCATGTGCAAAGCTGCATATGAGGAAACTACAATGGTACCTGAAAAACATATGGTCTCACCACAGCCACAGTTTGGAAACAATAATACCACTAATTCCATGTCTGCAAAAGGAATTTCTGTGGTGGGCTCAAGCATGTCAAACAAACACAGGTCTTCCATTCAGCAAGCCTCAAGCAAATCAAGTCATCACAACAGACGCCTCGGACTACACCAGGGGGGTGCACATGACAGATCGGTGCATTCAGGCCAAATGGTCCCAAACAGAAAAGCACCTTCACATCAATCAAAAGGAAATGCTAGAAGTAATAAATGATATTATAGCTTTCAAGGACCTTCTACAACCAGGTCAACTATTGATAAGAACGGACAACACCACAGTTATGTGGTACATAAACAAACAGGGAGGAACACATTCTTAAGCCCCCTATGCAGACTGGCCATGTCACTTTGGTACATGGCCATGGACTTACAAATGGAACTACAAGCACAGTACTTGCCAGGCAAGGAAAACACGCTGGCAGACAACCTAAGCAGGAATATGACAGATCCACACGAATGGAAATTGCATCCAAAGGTTTTTACAGAAATAATCCAAGAATGGGGAAGGCCAGACATAGATCTCTTTGCCTCCCACAAAAATCATCAATTGACAAAATTCTGCTCAAGGATTTTCCATCCAAAGGCCTGGAGAGTGGACGCTCTCTCTTTCAGTTGGACATCAATGACAGTTTATGCCTTCCCACCTCTTCCTCTGCTGCCCAAAGTTCTATTGAAAACCAGAGCAGACAGACCAAAGATGATTCTTATTGCTCCGGACTGGCCAAGGCAACACTGGTACCCACTCCTGAGAAGCCTGACGCATTCCCCACCATGGACCCTGCCTCTAATGCCTCTTCTTCTGACTCAGCACAGCTTCAAAACTCTTCACAGCCAGCTAAAAACACTCAATCTAGCTGCATGGAAGATTCCTTAGCATCACAACAGACCCTACTCTCCAAGGAGGTGCAGGATGTCATTTTGGAGGCCAGAAGGCCATCAACTAGAAAAGCTTACTCCGCAAAATGGAAACGGTTTTGTGTCTGGAATGAGAAAAAGGGCCAGGATCCTGGAAAACTGAATTTACCTCAAATACTACAATATTTGGCTGAGCTGCTAAGCAGTGGACTTTCATTCTCCTCCATCAAAATCCATGCCTCAGCCATTTCTGCAGAATACAACACTGATCCACCTTTATTCTCTCACCCTCTCTTAAGACAGTTCCTCAGAGGGGCTAAGAATTTAAGACCTCCAAGGAAACAACCAATACCTGCTTGGGATCTTAATTTCATTCTGGAAAAACTGACCTTGCCTCCCTTTGAGCCAGCTGCCTCATCAGATTTGCAATATTTGTCCTGGAAAACAGTTTTCCTTCTGGCTATCACCTCAGCTCATAGAGTTTCAGAACTACAGGCTCTCATGGCTGTCCAGCCTTTTATCATCTTCCATCAGGACAGAGTTTCCTTACGAACCAACCCGTCCTTTATGCCTAAAGTGGTATCCAGGGTAGCTTTAAATCAGGCCATACATTTACCTACTTTTTATTCTAATCCTCAAAACAAAGGGGAGAGATTACTACATTCCTTGGACATCCACAGACAACTGCGTTATTATTTGGACAGAACAAAGCCTTTCAGGAAATCAGAACAGCTCTTTGTGTCCTATGCGGTAGGAGCTCAAGGAAAGCCAATTTCCAAACAGACAATCTCAAAATGGATAGCACACTGCATACGCTTTTGCTATTCCTTTCATGGCAAAACTGTACCTACAGGCATTAGAACTCATTCCACCAGGGCCACAGCCACCTCTGCAGCCTTCCTCAGAGGAGTTCCTACCAAGGATATTTTGGAAGCAGCCACTTGGAGTTCTGTGCATACCTTCTCCAAGCACTACAACCTACCATTATACTCCAAATCTAGAGCAGGCTTTGCCACTGCAGTCTTGCAGGGCATTTTGGCTCCTCCTAGTTCCACCTAGTGCCTACCACCCCTTTCTTAGCTTTGGGATTCTACCCATCTGTTATGACTGCAGCTGTATGCACGTTGAACATAGTACAGTTTTGTACCTACCATAAATGTAGATGTTCGAGTGCTAATACAGCTGCAGTGCAGGTTTCCCTCCCTCCTTCCCCTCTTGGGACAGGCCTATAGGCTATCACATCCTCATTCAACCTGATTGGGGTATTCATTTATGATGTATTTGCTTGCAACTACTGTATTTTGATTATATTGCACTGCATTATTACACAAATTTATGTATTGCCTTCCTTCTGGGGGCACCTGACATCTGGGGCAAGAAAAACTGAAGAAAATGGCGTCGGCTGGTTCCTTTATACCCCTGTTGCACTGACGTCAGGGAAGAAGCAACGACAACCGACGCCGGACCTAGACTTTGGAATTCAGCCGACCGAGGACCCAGCTGACGGCAGGAGAACCCATCTGTTATGACTGCAGCTGTATTAGCACTCGAACATCTACATTTATGGTAGGTACAAAACTGTACTATTCACAGACCAGCTTTAAGTGGAAGTGGACCAATAAGCAAATCCAGTTACTCTCTGCATATAGAGAAGTACCCCAGGAATCCACTTTTTTTCTTTAAGAATTTGTGCCACTGCTTGCTGAGGGGATCCCTAGATCTAATTTGTGATATGCTGGAGGGGATGAATGTTAATTCTCCCAAGGAGTATGTTGTACAGAATGTGCTGAATCTCAGGCCTAAGCCTGGGGAGCATCTGAGATTGGCATAAAAGTGTCTAGCAACAGCAGCAGCAAAATGTATAACTAGAGAACGAGAGCTCAAAACTATAATGTCAGACAAAAGGTAGTGGTGCTTATTCCTGTTCCACAGAATTAATTGTAGCAGCATGTGAGGGTCCTTTTACTGCTGTAATGAAGATAAGTAATGTCAATGATGTGGTGGATTTGCTAGGCAAATGGCAGAAATACAAATTCTACCCTGACAGAGATACACCAGTAGTTAGTATATTTTGTGGGTTAAACTAACTGGAGGGGGATCTAAGAGTAGATATCACCAAGTATCAAATTGATGCCTCAGTGAATGAGGTACTACTGTCAAAGTAACTATACCTTAGTACTGTCACAGCAACTATCTTTTTTGTAGGCCAAATATACAAGCACTGTTTAAAACATGAGAATATGTTCATTGTTAAGCCATGATATATACCAAGTAGAACAGCACATGGACACAGGACCTGAACAGCCAAACAAGCAAGCTCCTTACAGGGTGCCTGAGCAAGTAAATCATGCAGAATGTTAATTCTTATACTGAAACTATGGAATGTGTAACTATAAGGCAGTTATAGCACAACTGTGTAGAGTTAAATATGCTATCATGCCAAAATTATGTGATCTGTATTCATTGAGCCCAACTAATACACTGCCATCAGAGACATCATCCTGCACTCAAGCTATTACTGTGATACTGAATTCATTAACTTTGGCTGTGTAGAACTTGCAGAAAAGTAGTCAGGAGGCAGAGAGTATAAAAACTGCATTTACTGAGCAAAAATCTCAAATTTGGTTGTTGCAAAGAAAATATGAGGCAGTAATTTGTTTAATATAGAACTTCAGTAAGAAAACATTCAACTTGTTCAACAGAACAGCTTTCTGACCCATATAATAAATATGCTTGAAGATAAAATGATCAAACTTGAGTCACATTCTAGGAGATTTAATGTTAAGATTACTGGAGCCTCAGAACACCTGGACAAATCCCAAACACTTGCATCAGCAGTTAATACATTTTTTTTCCTGAGCTGTCAAAGATGAGTAACAAAACTTCACTTTCTCAAACAAAATATTAGTCACAAGAGGGAGCCACCATGTCCAGGCCTTAACAGACCCACTGTCATCTGCTTCTGCTCCTTTTGTGAAAGAAACAACATACACCAAACTGCTTCAAACCAACAACGCCTTATGTTTAACCTAGTTTTGATTTCTATTTTTTCAAGATTTGCCTGCTACTATTGCTTCCAAAATGAAGCCGTTTCCCCCAATTTATACACTTTTGCTGCAAAATGAAGTGACGAAGTCCAAAATTCCTGTTACTTTAGAAATTAAAGACAAGGATCCTACTCTTGCTTTTGGTTCTGTCATGGAAATTTAGTCAGAATTCTGTGCTCTGAGTTTATTTCCCATGAGGCACAGTTGGTATCCAGCTTGGAAAATATTCCAGTAGAAATTAACAGGAAGCTCAATTATAGCTGGGTCTGCATTTTCTTTAGATCCCTAAAGTATCTCAGAAAGCTTGAGTGGATTTTTTTTAGATTAAACTATTGCTATTTGGACAGGCATTCCTCAAATGCTGGGTTTTTTTTCTGTAGGTCAGTTTGGTATGATCCATCTTGTTGAAAGGCTTTAATGGTTGTATTTTTTCTTTTCATTCAATATGCTGATTGTGTCTTCAAATATTAAAGGTTTGAACCATAGCATTAAAAGAAAATCTATGACACTTGCAATATAATTGTGAAAATATAACATGTACTCTGGAAGTACATTTAGCCCAAGAGAAACATTATTTGCTGAAAGCGTATAAACCCTTTTAAAAAGCATAGAGCTGTTAAGACAAGATATAATCAGTCAGCTAAATTTGCTGTAATGTTGCATGGGTTTGATATTTAGGTTCAGGAACGTGTAAAGATCAAACAGGGAGAATTCTAGTAAAGGTAAAGCAAAAAAGATTTAGTTAACACAGTCAAGATACATTTATGCACAATGTGTTAGTTATGACAGCTTATTGTTTAAGTTATATCAATATATACAAACTGTCTAGCTTCTTCATTAACTTATGCCAATACGTGTGTGTATATATATATATATATATATATATATATATATATATATATATATATATATACACACACACACATACAACACATGCACACTCAGACATTAGACATTTGCAATTTCATCTTAGTTTTTGATTTTAATGTTTATCCAGATCCCACTCAACCAAGAGGAATGAAGCTTACTTATTTCATGAAAACAATTTAATTGACTTCTGGAAGGATAAGTATTCCACCTCAAGGGGGCATACATACTTAGGCTGCAATTCAGAAGGGGGTGGGTGAATATGTGTATGTGCATGCACAGGTATGGCAGGTCTCAAATGATTGGGTGGCTGCCTGCCTGGATAGTCACAGTAGAGAAGGGTTTAGTTAGGGGAAGAGTACTGTGTGTGTGTGTGTGTGTCCATTTGAGTGAGGGGTGTCAGGCTGATCAAAGGTGTGTGTCTGCAGGAGTGCCTTTAGGGACTTCCTTTGCCAACATGACGCCTGGAATGCCTGTAGTAGGTACAGCAGAAAAGTACTGTTTAGCACTGGTGGTATTTGAGTGTGATTAAAAAAATGCTAATTAACCAGTAATGAGGTCTTCATTATAATTAATCATGCTTCTGAATTGAATTTTCCATGACCACATATATTAACTTATCTGCAGTAGGCATTTTACCAAGCAGTGGGAGTATTTCTCCGAATCCCAACCTTTGATTTAAAAAGTTAAAAAACTGCAAGCTTAGATTATTTTTGTCACTGTATCACTTTTGGATAACTGTTAGGAAAATAATATACATCCTAGGACTACTTCATATCATACCCTTTGAAAAGTTATTTAAAATGAATTACTGAATGCCACCGACAGTCTTGTCTTATTTTATTGAAACTGCCGACTGCAGCTTCTGTGTTGGTACCTAATCTAATTAGCACACTACTTCAATGCCTTGTAAAAAACAAAGTCTGGTTAGTGCACATAAACTTTGCAGATTATTAACCTTTTCAGCAGTATATTATCTTTCTTGCACAGAACTATATATATATATCTTTCTATATAACAGACAACACATACAATAATGTACAGCTTGCAGGGTTTAATGTCTTCAAGTTTCTCTTCAGTACAACATGAAAGGTGCTCTCTTGTAAACAGCTCCAACAGATCTCTCTAGAAATCAGATTACATCTCACATATATACATTCTTATGCAAGCAGTCTTTTGGGAACTCTCAGAGTCATTACTTTGGTATTTTCTGATGTCATTTAGGGAGTCTTTCCTGTTTGAGAATGTTTCTTTTGCAATCTGATTTTTATTAGCATTTTTTTTTAAACACAAAAACAAAACCATAATGCACACAATACAAATAGGTTCAAAACAGATAAATGAAAAAATCTTCATACAATCCTACTTAAGAACAAATACATTCAGTACTGCTGTAACAAAAATAAATATTTAGTTTCTTTAATCAAGTGAATAGGATACTAGCTGATTACAAACACAAAAAGAAAGTGTAGAAAGGATTTGCTGAGAGGTATTTGTTTGTACAGGATTGTGAAGCTATATCAAAATTCCGAAATCCTATTTGATTTAACTATATACAATATATATAAGCGACTGTCACTAAGTGGGAGGGAATTAGCATAAAGAAACTAGAATGTAATGCCTGCACAAATGTAAGAAAAAGATAACATAAAGGGTCGCAATAATTGTAATTCAACAAAGGTTCTGCTGGAGAAAGTTAATGAGGGGAAGAGGTATTTACAGATAGTAGGAGGAGAAATGGAGAACAACCTAAGTAGGATAATGATTTAGAACATCCAGAAGGTTATTCCAATATTTCTGAAAGTAACTTAGCTTCTTTTTGCTTGTAGTTTTTAGTTTACTTGCCAAAACATGTTTAACAGCCATCGTTTTGAAAATCCTTCCAGGACATTTTGGCTCTGTCTAGCCAGTTAAGGGTAATGTAAGTTTTGAGTAACGCACACAGTGTCACTATGATATGTTTAGTTTTGGATTTAAACTAACCTGGATAGATATTTAATAGCGCCATTTCCCAGGAAAGGGTTGACTTAATGTAACCCATTTTCTCCAGTCGTGCTCTAAGGAGCACCAGAGTTTATACACGTTTTTACATGACCAAAAATGTGGAGTATGTCTGCAACAGAATTAGGGCAAGTTGGGCAAAAAGGCGAGCGGTTTGAGTTAATTTTATTTAGGAATGATGGAGTGTGATATGCGTTATTGTTTATCATGAACTGGGTATAAATTAGTTTTTTTAAAGGGGTTAGCTTTATTGTAGCATCAATCGCATCAAGTTTTTGGCTAAGTGTAATTTCCTTATTTTTTTCCATCCCAATATTTAGAAAATAGTAACTTGTCTTGGTATTTTATTTTTATTACTAGACTATAGACTTTGGAAAGCATTTTAGACCTTGATAGAAGTTGGGTTATTAGAGACTGATAAAGATGGTACTCTGTGGGGGTAACTGACCTTGTGTCAGTGATCAAAGAAATCAGGTAAAAAATTTGTTTGATTATTACATAGTATTTCTTGTCCACTGCCAAAGAGGACATGATTTCATTAAATGGTAAGTCTTTAAGTGAGTAGAAGCCCCAAACTGTACAGTTCTTAATGAGAGGGTAATTATCAAGATTTAACATGCTGTTACCCAATTTAAGATATGGATTAAGATGAATTGGCTGGGCCATTGTTAGGGAGTATCATAAGCCAAGGGAAGTTATCAGTGATTGGAACCCATTTATATTTTTTATTAATATAGGGTGAATTTTATGCTCTTTAAGAGTTTTATTGTTCAGAAAGAGAATTGCTCTAGGATTGATAGTAGACGCTTTTATATGGGCATTGTACAATTTTGTCCATAAGGGATTCCAGTCCTTGTTTGATTGTTGGAAGTTAGCAATGTGTATAATACGACTGGCATTAATTATTTGGTAATATGACAGAAAGTCCGGAAGGGCCAATCCTCCTCTATCTTTGGGAAGTGTAAGATTATTGTAGCTGATTCTAACATGTTTAGGGTGCCAAATAAACTTTCCTAGTGTAACTTTTATTTTTGAAAAAAAAGTGTTCGGTATGTTTTGATTAAGAGCGAAGAAGTGGAAAAGAAGTTTGGGGAGGATATTCATTTTTATAATAGCTACTTTTGAGAGAAGCGAAAGATTTAAACTCTTCCATCTTGTGAGATCTTCATTGATTTTAGTCCAAGTTTTGTACAAATTATACATTATTAGCTCTTATTAGGGGGTGAGTGAAGGTTATACCCAAATATTTTAGGGAATGGTTAACTTTGATTGATATTTCTGGAATGAAAAATTATTTGTGTCCGAGGGGGTTTAGCAGAAAGATTATTGATTTGTTTGGGTTAATGGCATAATTTGAGATTTGCGAAAATTTGTCTATAGAGTTTAAAATTGTTTCAAGTTCCGTTGAGGGAAGTTCTAAATAGATGTTTAAATTGTCTGCAAAGGCAGTGTATTTCACTTGTATTTTATATAGGTAAATTGAACGGTGAAATGTTTTCTGACTTAAATTTAACAATAGAACTTCAAGATGTTTGAGAATGTTTCTGTGTGGAGTCTTTTGATGATGTCATGCAGTCTGTTAATAAGCTCCTTTGTGTTCAAGATGAATTATGTGACAGTTCAGTAAGTTGTTTTTGCCTCCAACTCGGTTCCTTCCTCGCACCTGCATCCTTATCTGTAGTCCTTGAAGCTTGCATTAAACACTGAACATTCAGCATATCCTTATCAGCATTTTTCTCAAGCTGTACCAGAACCTGAATATTCATGCATGAATGCTGCTTTATTTAGTTTTTTCCTTGCTTCTCAGCAGTTTAACCCTTTAATATATGTATGCTAGCAAACATAAATGCATGCATCTAACTGACTATATTATTCCTACATGTACTATAGCATCCAAAGTGTATATGCATCTCTAAATATACCTCTAACAGCCTTTTTGTTTTTCTGAGTTTATAAACTGGACTTAGTAAAACAAAGTATATTAGAGTAATATCAAGGTCTTAGACAGAAATCATGAAACATATTAGAATTTTGGGACTGTCTCATCTGTCTTCATTTATTAAAAATGGGTCACATTCAAGACTAATGTTGCAGGAATTATTTTTCAACTCTCAGATTGAGAAAGAAACCAGGAACACTGTTGGATAATCTCAACAACTAGTGAGAATTTACTTTTAGTTAATTAAAAGAAATAACTCCCAGTTTAAAAAAAAAAAGCTCTAGAATAATTTTAATCCACCTTGAATGAAGGTCCTTCCATCCTCTATTTCTGTGTATACAGAAAGGACCCTTATATAATTGCTGAATGAGTGGGCTTCTTGACATTCTTTCTGAAAGTTTATAGTTTGACTTTATTCAACATATAAAAAATCAGGGCCAAGTTGCTTACTAGCTCCTGGGAGGTCATAGAAAGTTACCTGGGCATCACAAACAACTAGGCCTCATTAGGGAGTGCAGAGAAAACAGAGCATACTTTCCTCCACCACAAATAAATACAGAAATAATTTGAAATACAACTGTGGCTCTGTCCATCCATAAAGCTCAGCAAACTTCTTGCTCCCCTAATTTTATTAAAAAAATATTTAGTTTCTGGTCCTTAACCAGTTAAAACTGATACAAACACTGGCTTGTGACAACTGCAACATAGACCTCTACTTTACTTTGACCAAAGTTATCATGATTTTGAAGCCAGGTGGAGATTACAAACGTATGGAACATGCCCAATATTGGAAATATTATGGTAGGTACCTGGACGATATTATTATTTTTTGGCATGGTAGTAATGAAGAGCTTAACAACTTCTTATCCTATATAAAGCATAGTACAGATTTTCTAGATTTTACCCATACTACAGGGAATTATTAGATAAACTATTTGGATATCACAATTAGGAAAAATGTGGGGAAAAAAGATTTTAGTACTACAATTTTTAGGAAACTCACTTATTCTAATGTCCTCCTACAGTTTGACAGTTTTCATCCCCTACACCAGAAAAAGTCATTGGTGAAGGGCCAGGCTGTCCATCTTGCCTGCATGGTTTCTGAATGGGATGATTGTATTCATCAAATTGAAGTATTGAAGGGTATGCTTTTACACAGAGGGTACCCTGAAGTCTTCTGGATCAAATCTTACAAGAAGTAATAGACAAAAGAAAAAGAGGGCACCTTTTCCCTTTACTTGAAAAATGTATTTCTCAAAATGAAAGTACTTTTAAGACTTCCAAGGCTGAAATTGACTTTAAGAGATCAGCTATTTTTAAGTATAATAGGCAATTTAGTGATAGTACCCAGATTATTCAACATAACTGGAATTTATTTTATACTAGCCAAGATAATATTGAAATTGTGGGGAAGGCTCCAAATATTGTATATCAGAAGGACACTACCTTCAAGAATATGTTAAGAGAGAAACCTGAATATTAATTCAGGGGTAGGGGGTATGTCAAAATGTGGTTTCTGTCTTCAATGTAAATATATTATGGAGGGCACAGAGATTGTTATTCCAAACATTGGTAAACATTTCTACAAAAAGAAGTTTTGTTGTAGTAGTAAAGCTGTAGTGTATTTTGCTCTCTGCCAGTCATGTCCAAGTTTTTATATTGGAAAGACTATTAATGTCCTTAGAAGTAGGATATATCAGCACTATTATGATATTAAAAAGCAGGATTTGAAAAATGCCTTGGCCGTGCATATTTACAATAATGAGGGTCACACTTTTAAATTTACAGTTCTAGAACAGGTAAAAAATGGGGGACAGAGGGGGGTCCAGTCAACAATTTTTTAGAGTTGTATGAATTAAGGTGGCAGATGAGGACCAATGCCACTGAACAACCAGGTCTCAACAGCAATATTTCTATTAGCTCTATATTTAGATTGAGGGCAGAGGGCTATATGTAAACAGCATATAGTTATTATGCGCCAATTCTTTCAAGTATAGCTACAGGAATTTATAAAGTTTTTATACTTATACACAGTCTTTTAATAATTTGTATGTAATTTGATATGCTATTTCCATTAATATTTATTAATAATGAAATAATTTTACATTGTAGATGTTGTTTTGCACTTCTTAGGGAATATTCAATGTTTTTTGTGTGTGTTTGTGAATGTGTTTTAGAGGCTTATACCTTTAAGTGGATTGACAATTAACACCTGTGTGATTAAGAGTGTTATATAAGTTGGGTCAGTTGTTGATTCTTTGTATTTGCCTGATTCTGATGATGTTTTTTATTTTCGAAAACGAAAGCGCTCAATAAAGACCGTTTGTGGATCCTGGTCTGTTTCTTCCACTACTTTTTTTACTCAGTTTGCTGTTCTGTTTACAAATTTAAAACAAAGATTGTTCCCCCACTTCTCAGTATGCCTATATAAGGCATTATTTTTATCCTGTTTTCTGATCCTATATAAATGATCATAAATCCAATTTTTAAGGCACCTGTCAGTTTTCCCCACATAATATCCTGAACATACTGTGCATTTAACTAAATATATCACATTTGGTGTTGCAGTTTCCTATTTTAAATGCAACCATCATTTTATTACTGTTTCCCAAAACTATCTTGTCTTCCTCTAATATAGCATGACATTGTCCACATGTCCCACACCTTCTAGTATGACCCACCCTGTTGTTCATGCTAATAATCTCTCCATGTCATTCCAAGGTGGTCTTTAAATTCTGTCCAGTCTTATAAACAAACACTGGGGTCTCCCCCACAATTTGTGTGATGTTTTCATCAGTCATAAGGATGTTCCAATTGTGCATAATAACTTTCTTAACCTCATTTACATAAGGACCATATTCTAGTATACAAGCACGATTAAAGTGTACATCACTATCATCAGATGTAATGCTAAGGGGAGGATTCTGTACTTTCCTGTACCTAATAAGGGTTTATATTTACCTCCCCATTCACTTATAACATATCTAGTAATATTGTGTATTAATCCTTTAGGATATCCCCTATAAATAAGCATACCTCCTATAAAATTAATCTCTCGCACCATATCCTCGTATTGTGAAGTCATTTGGGCAGCTCTAATACACTGCCCTTTTAATATATTTTTCACTAAACCTCTTGGATGATTACTAGAATATTCTAAGTAGGTATTACTAAATGTATCCTTCCTGTGGGATACAAGACTTAAAACCAGAAGGTGTATGACTAACCAGAGTATCCAGATATGCTATACTATTCAAGTTATAATTGTAGGTGAATTTTAAATATGCACTAGTATTATTTAGGTATTCAATAAATTGCTTGAATCTTTATCTAGGGAATCATCCCACAGGATGAAAATATCATCCAAAAAATGAGTGTAGTATCTAATACTACCAATAAACTCACTCGTGAATACATGTTTGTCTTCCCAGTCAAGCATGACCAGGTTGGCAAAGATGGGAGCACAAGTGGCTCCCATTGCTACCCCTCGGGTCTATATATAATTTTCACCTTCATAAAAGATGTAGTTATGATCTAGTACTATAGACATACATTCTACAAGAAGGCTAACACTGTCCCATTCCATACCTCCATATTTCCTGATACTATTACAAAAGGCTTCCAAGCCTTCTTGCTTAGGAATACAGGAAAAGAGATAAACCACATCTATAGTGATGTATATTACTTCCCTTTTCCATAAATAAGTTGTTAGTCTACTCAAAAAATCCCAAGAGTCTTTTATAATATGTGGGACTTTCTCTTATGTATGTTTTAGCCTCCTGTCAATCACTACACCTATAGGAAATGTCATAGACTAGCTACCTGAAACAACAGGCCGAAAGGAGGGATCTTTAATATTCTTGTGAATCTTAGGAATGCCTACTATAGTAGCTAAAATGGGATATTCAACTTTCATAAAATTATATATCTCAGTACTAATTCTATTTTCTAAAAGATATTCTTCTAGATACATATCTATATGCAATATGTATCTCGTTACTAGACACTACTTCATAATTACCAGTCTGATGCAGGATCTCGTACATCTTATTCACATAATCCATAGAATCATAAATTACCACACCCCCACCTTTATCGGGTTTCATAAGCCTAATATTATTGTCACTTTTAAGTTGTTGCAAAACTTCATTTTCTTCCATGGTCAAATTATTTCTAACTTTTTTACCCTTCAAGTTATGTTGCATCTTATATATTTCTCTAGTAACTACATTTTCATAAGTAACAATACTGGGGTGTGTAGGGGGGACAAATGTACTTCCTTTTCTTAGTATACTATTTTTCCCTGTATTAATCTCACTACCTTTTCAGGGACTTCTATCATTAAAAAATACAGCCAAATTAAGCTTCCTCAAAAAAGCTTAAATTCCATCAAAGTATCAACAACGTTAAAAGATATCTTGGGTATATATTTCATACCTCTAGCCAATAGTCTAAAATGCCGTTGTTCCAACTTAAAGTTAGTATAATTGTAAATATTAAAATTACCTAGACTATGTGCTATCCCATCCGTAGTAAAAGGAATCATTTCCATTGTCTGTTATCTTGACTGATTCCATTTCCCCTCTGCTCGACCCAATTTGGGTTGGTTCTGTTCCAATATGATCTGTGTGGTCCCCCCTGAATGAATGAATTCAATGCACTGTTTGATATGTTTGGTTTTGAGTACATGAAGCTACTTATAAAGTATAACGATGAAAAGTTATGTCATTTGCTTGATGAAGTTGAGAAATTGAATGATGCCATAGTTAATGATTTGTTGTTTACTCAATGGCACAAATTATACAATAAACAGTTTGACATTGTTAATAACAAGACTGGAAAAATATATAAGAAGAAGTGTAAGAAATTACAGAGGGATTTGGAGCAATACAAACTTCATAAAGTCTATGAATGGAGGGAAATAAGTAATGGAAATAAATATACAAATGAGCAACATCAAAATGGGAAAGATTATGAGTGACCCTCATTTAGGTATGATGATAGTAATAGAACAGCAAGTAATAGACCAGATTTTCAGAAGGGTTGGTCATATCGGAAGTTCCCCCAGTCGAGGAAAGACTGGAACAGGGACCAGGGGGGACCACACAGATCATATTGGAACAGAACCAACCCAAATTGGGTCGATCAGAAGGGAAATGGAATCAGTCAAGATAACAGACAATGGAAATTATTCCTTTTACTACGGATGGGATAGTACATAGTCTAGGTAATTTTAATATTTACAATTATACTAACTTTAAGTTGGAACAACGGCATTTTAGACTATTGGCTAGAGGTATGAAATATATACCCAAGACATCTTTTAATGTTGTTGATACTTTGATGGAATTTAAGCTTTTTTGAGGAAGCTTAATTTGGCTGTATTTTTTAATGATAGAAGTCCCTGAAAAGGAAGTGAGATTAATACAGGGAAAAATAGTATACTAAGAAAAGGAAGTACATTTGTCCCCCCTACGCACCCCGGTATTGTTACTTATGAAAAGGTAGTTACTACAGAAATATATAAGATGCAACATAACTTGAAGGGTAAAAAAGTTAGAAATAATTTGACCATGGAAGAAAATGAAGTTTTGCAACAACTTAAAAGTGACAATAATATTAGGCTTATGAAACCCGATAAAGGTGGGGGTGTGGTAATTTATGATTCTATGGAGTATGTGAATAAAATGCACAAGATCCTGCATCAGACTAGTAATTATGAAGTAGTGTCTAGTAATGAGATACATATTGCATATAGATATGTATCTAGAAGAATATCTTTTAGAAAATAGAATTAGTACTGAGATATATAATTTTATGAGAGTTGAGTATCCCATTTTAGCTACTATAGTAGGCATTCTTAAGATTCACAAGAATATTAAAGATCCCCCCTTTTGGCCTACTGTTTCAGGTAGCCAGTCTAAGACATTTCCTATAGGTGTAGTGATTGACAGGAGGCTAAAACATACATACGAGAGAGTCCCACATATTATAAAAGACTCTTGGGATTTTTTGAGTAGACTAACAACTAATTTATGGAAAAGGGAACTAATATACATCACTATAGATGTGGTTTATCTCTTTTCCTGTATTCCCAAGCAAGAAGGCTTTGAAGCCTTTTGTAATAGTAGCAGGAAATATGGAGGTATGGAATGGGACAGTGTCAGCCTTCTTGTAGAATGTATGTCTATAGTACTAGATCATAACTACATCTTTTATGAAGGTGAACATTACATATAGACCAGAGGGGTAGCAATGGGAGCCACTTGTGCTCCCATCTTTGCCAACCTGGTCATGCTTGACTGGGAAGACAAATATGCATTCACGAGCAAGTTTATTGGTAGTATTAGATACTACACTCACTTTTTGGATGATATTTTCATCCTGTGGGATGATTCCCTAGATAGATTCAAGCAATTTATTGAATACCTAAATAATACTAGTGCATATTTAAAATTCACCTATAATTATAACTTGAATAGTATAGCATATCTGGATACTCTGGTTAGTCATACACCTTCTGGTTTTAAGTCTTGTATCCACAGGAAAAATACATTTAGTAATACCTACTTGGAATATTCTAGTAATCATCCAAGAGGTCTAGTGAAAAATATATTAAAAGGGTAGTGTATTAGAGCTGCCCAAATGACTTCACAATACGAGGATATGGTGCGAGAGATTAATTTTATAGGAGTTATGTTTAGTGAAAGGGGATATCCTAAGGGGTTAACACATGATATTACTAGATATGTTATAAGTGAATGGGGAGGTAAATATAAACCCTTATTAGGTATGGGATAGTTACAGAATCTTCTCCTTAGCATTACATCTGATAATAGT
Organism: Protopterus annectens; assembly: GCF_019279795.1. Lineage (NCBI taxonomy): Eukaryota > Metazoa > Chordata > Ceratodontiformes > Protopteridae > Protopterus > Protopterus annectens. The sequence continues at coordinate 426,097,684 of NC_056749.1, forward strand.
GATGTACACTTTAATCATGCTTGTATACTAGAATATGGTCTGTATGTAACTGAGGTTAAGAAAGTTATTATGCACAATTTTAACATCCTTACGATTGATGAAAACATCATACAAATTGTGGGGGAGACCCCAGTATTTGTTTATAAGACTGGACAGAATTTAAAGAGCACCATTGAACGACGTAGGGAGATTATTAGGATAAACAACAGGATGGGTCATACTAGAAAGTGTGGGACATGTGGACAATGTCATGCTATATTAGAGGAAGACAAGATAGTTTTGAAAAACAGTAATAAAACTATGGTTACACTTGAAATAGGAAATTGCAACACCAAACATGTGATATATTTAGCTAAATGGACAGTATATGTTCAGGATATTATGTGGGGAAAACTGATAGGTGCCTTAAAAATCGGAATTATGATCATTTATATAGGATCAGGAAACATGATAAAAATAATGCCTTATATAGGCATATTGAGAAGTGGGGGAAACAATCGTTGTTTTAAATTTGGTATTATTGAACAAGTTAAGGAGAATCCCAGAGGAGGGAACATTAAGGCCATTCTGGGACTGAAAGAAGTAAAGTGGCAATTGTTACTAGATGCTACGACCCCCCCCCCCCCAGGATTAAATGACAATATTCTGGTTAAGCCCATTCTAGCAACTAGGGCATGAGAATTTGGAATTAGTAATTTAGTTATAGGATGCACCACAGTTTAATATCCATTGTTTATTCTATTTGACTGCGGTGGTGGTGCTGCGGTAGTGTCGCCTCACAGCAAGACGTTGTGCCGTTCGATTGTCAGTTAGAGCATCTTCTGTGTAGAGACATGCGTGAATGGGCGTACCTTCATTGAAGGTTGTGCATCAGGGCCGACAAACTCGGCACATAAAAAAACCTACTGCCAATCATTAGCGGACCGGAGTTCCGCTGTGGCAACCCCTAACCGGAAAAAGCAGAAAGAGACAATTCTATTTGACTGCTGTACATTACTATTATGATTCAAAATATATGAAATATTTGTGATGACTTATTAGTAATATTGTATGAGTTTTGTCATGCCGTAGTACATATATGAATTTAGGCAGCTACAGCTTTAATTTTTTTAAAAAAAACTAACCCATTAGCACCAAAAATTATGTATTTAAACTGATAGAACATAGTGCTACACATTCTGATGAAGTCCACAATAAGAGTGGATGAAAGCGCTTAACCTGTAGCACCTTTACATGGTTATGAATTTTTATTGTTTTTAAGTGTTTTTAGTCTATTTTCGGATTAAATTTCTACAAATACTGATTGCCTGATTGAGTTTGTGGAATCTAGGTTATTTTAACGTTTGCCTTTCTTTTGCTGTTCTTGGTGGTCATTGGGGAAATGTTAATTTTTTTGTTTTTCTTAAGTGTATGTGACAAGCTAATAATGCATGCAATAAATCCACTGGCATAAACGACAGTGTATGCGACAAGCTAAGGCATGCAATAAATCCACTGGCATAAACAACGGTGTATATGACAAACTAAGGCATGCAATAAATCCACTGGCATAAATGACAGTGTATGTGATGCTGCCAGCTATACTACTCCAAGCCATTTTCCCTTACCAACCCCCACCACTGAAGTGGTCCCAGTCCAGGGGGGGGGGGGTAGTACCAGTGACACTGAGGAACAAATAGGATTATAGAGCTTCTTTAAACAGCAGCTGGTAGTCAACCTGAAGACTTGAAAAGCAGGACAAAATTTTAAAATTAAAGTGACAGATGTTGAAGATTGTTGTGTTTAGATTACTTACCTAGATAGCTCATTGCTTGAAATGCTGAATTCATGTCTGACATAGATTTCTCTGCTTTAATGTCATTTTGGCCTTCATACAATTATCTGATTGTCATTTAGATACAAAATAACTCATCAGAAGATGTTTTACCAAATACATCAGGTGCCAAAGAAAATGGGCTGGGTTTCCATATTTTCAATAGAGTGCTGGCATGGTTGTGGCATTAGGGTATCTTGGTTCTGTGTGTGATATCGGTGTCCCATCATTTATCCCTGGTGGATTAAGTCTGCATAGGACTTTGTACATATTTTTAGAATTAATATTCCTCTTAGAAATTACTGGTAGATTTGCGATCTTCAGAGTAAAAAACTTAATACTGCATATTATATATTATGGTAATTAATTTCATACGACCTTTCATGTTTGAGGATTTAATATCATTTTGATTGTAAAATGCCAGTAAATTCCCTCATAAAATATGTATTCATCAAGAGAAAGCCATCATCATTTTTGTGACAAGGTGAACTATTTGTTAAATGGTGCTGATAAAAACTACAGAAATAATTTACTATATTACCATAAAACAATCAAGCAGTCATATCTACAACAGAAAATATAAAATCAGTCAAGTCACTAGTGATCAATATCTACTACAGACAAGCATGTGTATTTTGCCATTTGTGGAATATATAAAGGTTAATATAAATAGTTTAAATACAGAACAAGCAAGTTTTATTCATTTTGATCCTGAAGTAAATACAAACAATTAAGCAGTTTTGTCCAGCCTAAATATATAACCATTTTAATGGGGTCCTATATATAAAAAGTTTTCATACAACAACAGGTAACCTTTGCTAGTTAAGGGAATACTTGAAAATGCAGTCTGTATTAAGACACAAATGTATATTGCATGGAAACTGGGGGTATCACTGTTATCTTAGCTCTCAACCTCTTGGGACAAAAAAATATGGACAAAGCCAAAAATAATGGGGGGACAAAGCCCTAAAAATAGAGACAAGTTTTAAATATTTGCTCCTATAAACTTAGAAAATTGCTAGAATAAAAGAGCTTGTGTTACCATGCATTTCCTAAAAGATATGAAGTCTGAAACTCAAATGCCTGTCATTATATAATGAATTCAATCCTCGTTGATTTGCCACAAAAATCCACAAAACCACAAATTTTATGAGGAACTGACCAAATATATGAGGCAAAAATGTGGACATTCTGTGAAAATCTGGACAGTTGAGAGGTATGACTCTTATGTTTTATCAACACAGAAATGTCAGGCTTACTTAAGATACTTATTTTGTTAAACATATTTAATGCCACTATCAAGTAAAACTTGCCAAGTCGAGCTGCAAATATACACATTGCAAAAGTCAGCATACCACCCCCACAGGAATGTATTTTTTTTATGTAAGAGACAAATATGAGAAGGAACTAGTTATATTAGAAGAAATCAATTTAACAGAAAGAATAAAATGACTAGTACTCTCAATTTAAATACCAGTCACAATTCCAAAATCAAAAAGTCTAGATAAATTGAGAATCTGTGCTGACACAATAAAACTGCTTCCAGGCAGAAACACTTAACAGTCAGAGTTAATGATATCATATTGGATGTGAAGAGTACACATATATTTACTAAGCTTGTCTTCAGATATCATTAAATCAGTTAGAGCTCTACCAGACAGCAGGAACATAAAAAGCATTTTATGTACATGAGGTGTCAGGGGATAGGGATTACAAAGGTTAAGTCCACACTGCTAGCACTATATATGTGAAGGACAGGGTTTATGGGCCCTTGAATCTTGCACCACTGCCACCTAATATAAATGCAAATGAGTCTTGAGAGTTTATGGCAAATGCACAGTGGTGCCTTAGGTTATGACCAATAGTTGCCATGCCCAAATAAACTTTACACTGTAAAGATACAGAAAAGGTTACATTACTGCCTCCACAAGATTTCAGTCACCTCAGGTGGAGGCCAGGGCACTTTACTGAAATCTTTCCAAAACTAACTAAACATATTCAAGCACACACACACTTTCCAGGAAAGGCTAGTTATTCTTTACCATTTTCAGTACCCTTTCCCTACACATACATTTCCCAGGAAAGGCTACTGATATTTTGCTAGTGGCAATATACCTCCACCAACTAGAGAGTCTAGTATTAATGTTTCAATTGCTGAGCATACTTCCAGTGAGCCATCACATATATTAAATTATATTAGTTTATAGACAGTCTCTCTACAAAAAGGCAGATGCCAAGAGTCACCACCCGTTCTTGAAGTCTGTGAATTTACTACAAAGGGAAGAAATAAAGAAAATATCTTAGAGATGTATGATGACAGAATAATTCTACATACAACTACACTGATTCTTACTGCACTCATGTGAAAGACTTGCCTGACTACCACTGTGTTATTAGGGATATTTACTGGCTGCAGATAACACATAGACAAATGATCAGAGATTAAGCTTTCAGTGACAGGTATTTACAATCTGCTACACATAATTCCTTCAATGTTTCAATGCTTGGTACACTGATCGATCAAATAGCAAGGTCATACTTATTTGTGCTTTACTGGAGTTAATTTTAGAGAGCAACATATTTATTGTTTGAACTGACTTATCTTCAAAGAACTGGAGTAGCCATGGGCTCAGTGTGTGCTAATACCTATGCAAATATGGTGTTGGCAGAATAAGAACTTGAGAAGGTGTTAGCAAATAATCCATATGTTCAGTATATTAGCTTTTATCACCGTTTTATGGACGATATGGGGAAAACATCTGATATGCTTACTGAATTTGTGGACTATTTACATACCACCATGGATTTTCTAAAGTTTAGTCTTGTTTTGTCTAAATCATCAGTTAATTTCCTTGATGTCACAGTCTCAAAGGATTTGTCTAAATGTTTGAGAACAGCAGTGTTTAGGAAACCTTGTAAGAAGAATAATTTATTTCAGAAGTCGAGTATGCACCCCAGGCATGTGCCAGAGTATGTGATGAAGGGACAATTCACAAGAGTGATGACAAATTACACAGTGCATTTGATGAGCTGACAACTGATTTTCTGAACAGGGGTCATGAAATTCAGACTACTATTGAGGAAGTATGGCCACTGAGAGACACCACAGCGAAACACTATTTTTCAGATATAACTGATACCATCTCTATATCAAAGAGATATTAAGAGAGAACTGAGATGCTTTAACTTATTCTAGTAACATCAATGTGTTGTGTGATGTTATTAAAAGTAATTGGCTGGTACTGATGGCCAATGAGGAGCTGAAAAATGTTCTTGGAGAAACACCCAAGTTTTCTTTCAAGAACAATATTTCACTTAAGCGTCAGCTCTGTTATAGGCAAAAGAATTACATGGATGACACTGCATGTGAACAAAAAGGGACATTCATTTACTGTTCCTACTCTGCTTGCAAATATATTAAATCTGGTTCATACATTAAACACCCTACAGCAGACTATAGTACTAAATTTGATTTTTATGCAGATTGTCAGAGTACTAATGTGGTATACTTTGCAAGATGTGTGATATGTGACATGTTCTACGCTGGCAAGACCAACCGGACACTGAAGCAAAGGATTTTGGAGCATCTAGGTGATATTAGTAAATCCAAGGATACTAATACACTTTTCAAACATGTGGTGAACACTAACAGCAATCATTCTTTTAAGTTCCTGGTGCTAGAAATTGTTGATTTGAGTATAAGGTGTGGCAACATTATTAACAAGTCTAAACAATGTGAACTAAAATAGATTATTATGCTCAAAGCAGTTAAACATCCCAGTCTTAATGAGAATATGTCTTTAAGGCCAGTCCTCAGTTCACATAACTTGTATTACTGATGTGATTAGCTCTTGCGGTCTTTTTAAATAGTCTGCATGTGTACATCTTGTTTACTTGGTCTGAAGAAGTGACTGAATTCATGAAAGCATTTACCATCCTTTTATTATTTTAAAGTATTTATATAAGTAGTGTTGGTCAGAAAGTTCTCTTTTTACTGGTATAAATATATCTCTATGAGACAAACTACAATAAGCAACTCACAAGTAATCGAGGAGCATCCTGTATCAAGGAGCAGTAAAGAGATATGAAAGCAGTGTGAAGGGAAAGATGTAGTAAAAAACATGTGCCCTTACGTGTAAATTACACACAATACGTGAAGTAAACCAACATCGCCAAGTGAAGTGTTATATCCTGGGAAATAAGGAGACCACAGGGTTTATGGAGTTGTAAGGCCTTTCTTTATTAAGAGCCTCCAGGTGCGCACCCATGCTTCTTCTCACAACTTCTGCAAGTCATACATTCACCAGAACCAACAAGTTACCAGAGAATACAGAACCAACAGTACATGCTGAATTCCCCACAGCGCCCCTACAGTACAACAACCACATTACCAGCCCGAATACTACATTCCTCCCCTTTTAAGCTAAGACACAATTTCCTACATAAGCAAAACTAGGGAGCAAGTTCCACAATGCATTTAATCACTTACTTGTAAATAACAGGCTAGTTATTAACTGGTTACCATACAATCTACTATTTGTAGGCTGGTAATCTATACATGCACTTTTGTTAACATTGATAGTCCTTCAAGTAACTAGGTTTAACCAGCACACGCTTAGAACGGTGCAGTGGTACCACCTTAGGTGACTCCGGTGTCACAGTTACCACTTCAGGTATCGGTGTGTCCTTCCCTGGCACAGTTGGATCCTCGGGAACCTCTCCTTCCACGTCCTGGCGGTCTCCCTCAATTGGCGATCCTCCTGCCACTGCGAGCCCTTGTTCCGAAATTAACGGTAGTTCCGAGGCCGGCAGTTCCATGGCGTCCTTCTTCTGTTCGCTCCGCAGAATTTGATCTACATGTCTCCTCACCAAGAAATCTCCATTCAACCTCACCTGGTACGATAATGGACCTGTACTCTTGACAATGAATCCTGGAATCCACTTAGGTCCATAACTGAAATTTCACGTCATCACTGCATCTCCCTCCAGAAAACTTCTCTCTCTCCGTCGTCGATCATGACATTCTTTTTGCCTCCACTGGGTCCCCTCCACCTTAGCTCGGACATTTGGATACACTAGATCCAACGTGGATCTCAATCTCCGTCCTTGCAACATCTCGGCAGGTGACAAACCCGTGGAAGATTGTGGTGTAATACGATAATTGAATAACACCCTTGACACTTTTGCTGCCATACTTCCTTCTCCAGACTTTTTCATCATTGCTTTAAAAGTCTGAACCGCCCTTTCAGCACAACCATTTGTAGCTGCATGGTAGGGTGCTGAGGTGATGTGTACGATGCCATTTTTCCTCAGAAAACCCTTGAACTCTTCACTTGTGAAACATGAAGCATTATCGGATACAATAGTCTCTGGTAGTCCTTGGCTACTGAAACTCTTCCTCAAGCATTCAATGGTAACGAGCGAAGTAGGTGTCTTGACTTGATAGGCATCCATCCATTTCGAATGAGCATCCATGATTATCAAAAACATGGCCCCCATGAAAGGTCCTGCATAATCTATATGAAGTCTCTGCCAAGGTCTACTCGGCCACTCCCATGGATGTAGTGGCGCCGCCACCGGCAAGTTGCGATGTTGTTGACATGTTTTACACTCATTCACAACGACTTCAATCTCGTGGTCCAACTTGGGCCACCAAAAATAACTTCGAGCTAAGGCCTTCATTGGGTAATGCCCACATGACCTTGGTGCAACTGCTGTAAAAGTGCCCGTCTTCCTGGGGACGGAATTATCACTCGTGCCCCCCACAATACGCATCCATCTTGCACACTCAGCTCTGTTTTCCTCACCTCATAAGGCCGAAAAACTGGATCCGTTTGTTGGACTGGCCAGCCTTGCTGGACCCACTGAAACACTCTAGCAAGCACCGGGTCTTTGTGTGTCCAAACACTCAGTTCTCTGGCAGACACCAACGTGATGTCTTCCATCATCAAAACTCGATCCTCCGCTTCCTCTTCCTGGAGATGCCCTGGCATTGGCAAACGACTTAGTGCATCTGCATTACTATGGTGTTTCCCGGGCTTATAAACAATCTCGTATTCATAAGCTCTCACCGTTACAGCCCATCTCTGGATGCGGGGAGAAACCATCTGCGGTACTGCTTTCATCTCGTTGAATAATGACAACAAAGGCTTATGATCAGTACAAATAGTAAACTTCCTCCCATAGAGGTACTTGTGAAATCGCTTGATTCCAAACATGACAGCCAAACCCTCTTTATCTAACTGGGAATAGTTTGACTCCGCTGGTGTCAAAGTTCGTGACATGAACCCAATGGGTCTCTCTTGTCCATCTGGCATGCGATGTGCCAACACAGCCCCTAATCCATAGGGTGAGGCATCACATGACAAAATTAAGTCCTTGTGACTATCGTAGTGCACCAAAATCTCTGAAGATTGCATTAGTTCCTTTGACTGTTCAAACGCTCTGTCCTGTTCCTCTTGCCACGACCACTGAGCCTCCTTCCTTAATAACTTATGTAAAGGAGCTAACAGGGTTGACAAATTTGGCAGGAACCTGTTATAATAGTTGAGTAAGCCTAAATAGGCTTTCAGTTCTGTAACATTTGTGGGTGCTGGTGCCTGTTGAATGGCTTCCACTTTATTTGGCAGGGGGTGTAGGCCTGATGCATCCACCTTGTAGCCCAGGAATTCTGCTTCCATTGCCATGAAAGCACATTTACTCCGCTTCACCCGTAGAGACCTGCCTCTCGCAGTCATCTCAGCACCTCATTCAGCGTCTCCAGATGCTCTCGAATGTTCCTTCCCATCAACAGGATATCGTCTAAATACACAGCTACCTTTGGAATCCCTGCCACCAGTCCCTCCATTATTCTCTGGAAAATAGCTGGACTCGAGGAAACCCCAAAAGGTAAACAATTAACTTGGAACAAACCTTTGTGTGTGTTCAGGGTAACATATGCCTTTGACCCTTCTTCCAGCACTACTTGTTGATATGCCTGACTGAGGTCCAGTTTACTAAACCTTTCACCTCCCGACAGCTTTTCAAACACATCCTCCACCTTGGGCAAGGGATACTGCTCCAGCTTCGAGACTTGGTTCACTGTTAACTTATAGTCACCACATATGCGTACAGCACCATCTGGCTTTAATACTGGAACAATTGGTGCGGCCCATTCCGCAAACTTTACTGGTTCAATTATACCTTGCTTAGTGAGTCTCTCTAACTCAAACTCAACTTTCTTCTTCATCGCATATGGTACAGGACGGGGTTTGTAAAATCTTGGCGTTACGTTTTCTTTCACGTGTATCTTTGCTGGTGGACCCCTCCAGGTCCCCAGTTCCTCTTTGAATACTTCTTCATTGCTCTCGAGCACCTCTTGCAAGGTCAGGCCCGGCTGTTCTACCTTATGGAGCTGTAGGCAGTCCAGGTTTAGCTCCTTTAACCACACCCGGCCTAGCAGGTTTGGTCCCTTACCTGCTACCACCATGACTGGCAACTCTTTGACTTGGTCTTTATATTTTACCTTCATTTTCACCATTCCCAACGTGGGAACTATTTCACCCATGTAGGTTTTCAAAGTCACTGAACAGTTCTGCAGCTTCCGAGCTTCTCTGGGCCATAACTTCCCATACTCAGCCTTTGACAGAACTGTCACACTACACCCCGTATCCACTTCAAACTGCACCATTTTACCATTTAAGTCCAACTGGGCTTTAATGGGATCAACTCTTTCCCACCTGGCCTCTTTCACGTTAAACATTGTGAACACTTCTTCGGCTTCCCTGGTTGGTTGATCTGTAACTTCACGCATGTGGTGTGCATACTGCCGTTTTACTTTTCGGTTTCCCTTCCTTTCCATCATACTGCTTTTTTCCTCCCCCTTTTTCGGCTGGTCCCACGAGGGCGTTGAGCGGCACATTTTCTTTACATGGCCCTTTTTCCCGCAAGCATGACATTTTACAGTTAAAAAACGACAGTTCCGTGACAGATGTTCACCTCCACACCTGTAACAAGCATACTGACCAGACTTCCCTTGTGAATTATGCTCCATGACCACTTTATGCACTGGCAGAGGGGTAGCACTCCTGCTCCCCACCCCTTCCGTGGTTTTCTGTTGTAAATCACGAATGTCTTTAGTCGCTGTCTCTATGGCCTGTGCCAACTTCAAGGCCTTTTCAAACGACAAGTCAGGCTCCGCTAACAATCTGCGTTGTATGCGGTCGTCTGCAATGCCACATACGAGCCTATCTCGTAGCATTTCAGTCAGTCTGTCCCCATAATCACAATGTTGTGCCAGTTCCCTCAACACTGCGACATACTCCATTACCGTTTCATTAGCCATTCTAGTCCTTGAATTTAACTTGAACCTCTGGACTATTGCACTCGGCTTCGGGTTATAATGTGACTGAAGTAAACTCGTCAACTCTGTGAACGATTTGTCCCCCGGTTTATCAGGGCTCAATACGTTCCTCATAAGACTGTACGTCTTACTGCCCACAGAGCTTAGCAATATGGCTCGCTTCCGACCCGCTTCCATTATCTGGTTTGCCTCAAAAAAATGTTCCAACACTTCACAATACTCCTCCCAGGTCTGTGTCTGACAGTCGTATGCAACTAGTGACCCCAACATGGAACCAGACATCACTCCAGCAGGCCCCGTCTCTTCGTCATCCGACATGAACTGCAGCCCACCAGTTTACTCGCAGCGGACTCGGAGGCATCCCATCCTCTCGTCGCCAATATGTTATATCCTGGGAAATAAGGAGACCACACGGTTTATGGAGTTGTAAGGCCTTTCTTTATTAAGAGCCTCCAGGTGCGCACCCATGCTTCTTCTCACAACTTCTGCAAGTCATACATTCACCAGAACCAACAAGTTACCAGAGAATACAGAACCAACAGTACATGCTGAATTCCCCACAGCGCCCCCTACAGTACAACAACCACATTACCAGCCCGAATACTACATGAAGTCTGTTCAATACAGATAAAACACTGTGAGCTACATGACATAAATGTGCATATCTGTAAGTTCTACAACTCCTATATAATAAATTACAACTGTTTCAGTGTAGCAAGTATACATAAACCTGTTTAAAACCACTGTTCAGTTTCTTAGAAGCATGCATAAACCTGTTTATCATTATTGTTCCGTGTGCTAGAAGTATACATTATGATATAATCAGTTTAGGAAAAGAAAACAGTTTATACACTTGTAGCATCTTTATAATTTAACATGGATAATCAAACATCATCAATGATATAAAATTATATCATTGAAAATGTTGAAAGTATGATGTGTGAGGTAAGTGAGTGGCTAACCAGTGTCCCTGAAACAATTATATTTGTTTTCATTTACCAGATATGACTTAAAACTTACACAGTAAAAGGGGCATTATAATTTATAACTGGACTGATTAGGGCAGGGTACAGAGGAATGACAACTACTTTTTGATACCTTCAAGTTATTAATTAGGCTAGATAGAAGAATTTCTTAACAAATGATGCTTTGTGGTAGTCAAATGATAGGGAGCTGTCTACAAGGTGCCACGATCTCTAAAGACTGCATCGGTCTGGAATGGTATGCCATCTGTACTGTAAGCTACTGTGAGATCTGTTTACCAAAGGTAACACTGCTACACTTCTTTTTATTTAATATAAGCCATTTTCTAATACATCATCAATTTATATGATTTACCTATTAGACGCTGACCAAACCACAGCACCCAGCTTGCAGTCATCAACAAATTTAATTAGCCAGATGTCTGGGTTTGTGGTCTGTTGATAACAAACAGAAAGGGTTACAATAATGACCACTGAAGGCCAACAACACCAGTCACAGTTTTGCTTTTTGAGATGGGACCTGCTGCTTTACACAATTTTTATCTGTCAGACAGTTTCTTATCCATTTTACCACATTACCCTAAAGAAGACAAACTGCAATTCATAGCCTGGTATAGGTCACCTTCCAGGTCCCTTTTCACCACCTAAAAGCCATGGGATAGAGGACCCAAAACAATATGGACTTATGATATGAAGGTTATGCCAGACAAATCTGTTAGTCTTTAATGGGGTAGATAGGATACTAAATAAGAAAAGGGTGAGTATGTGAAGCATTTAATGTTTAGGAAGGCATTTGACACATACCACACAACAGGTTGGTGATACAATTAAAGAAATTTCTGTATGGGTCCTAGGATGGAGGGTATGACTAAAAAAATGGTTAGGGAGTAAGACAAAGAGAGGCATTATAAACTCAAATGAAAAAATGGAGACAATGTGTTAACCATGGGGATAAGTACTAGGACTGGACCCTTACGTTGTCTATGTAAGCAATATTGCAGGAAGACTGTAAAAATATTTACCTTTTGCTGATGGAATAAAGCTATGCAAAAGGGTTGATATCTCTAAGAAGATGAAAAAAAAAATAACAAGAGACTTGCCAAGACTGGAGAAACTATCTAAAATGTGAAAGCTTAAGCACACTACAAAAAGGAAAATAGTGTATCTAGGATATAAAACCCAAGAAAGAAGCATGAAGTGGGATGAATGGTATATTTAGGTCCATAGGTGTGCACTAGGCTAATGGCCATGGAGCCTTTACAAGCCTAGCCCATAGGATTACCCTGGCATCGTGCCACCCGACCTTAGTTCCTAGTGCTAATGTTGAGTAGAACCACTGGAGTGAATTTTCTATTTCCCATCCACTCATCAAGATTTCTCTTGAAGAGGGCCAGTGAGCTGCTCTGTTTGACATGTATGGGAAGTCTGTTCCATAGCATTGGCAGTCTCCGGGTTATGAACTTGTCCCTCCAGCTTGTTCTGTTGATTGTGGTAATGACGTTGAGGTCTCTGGAGCATGTGGTGTGGAGGGATTGGGATTCCTTTAGATGCAGCATTTCTAACAGAGCTGGGTCAGACATGGCTTTGTAGGTCAAGCAGAGATCGCCTCTAAGTAGGTGATATGAGACAGAGAATAGTTGGAGTTTTTTGAGTCTTTCCATATAGGACAAGTGTTTAAGGCCTAGGATCCTCTTTCTGAGGTACTTTTGAGGCCTCTCAGTTGTTGCAGGTGTCTAGTGAGGTACATGCCAAATGGGGCATTGTACTCAATTACTGGCCTAATGAGGGAAGAGTAGAGAGAGAGACAATGACCTCTTTCTTCCTGGATGCAAAACCCTTAGTAATGAGATGTGCCACAAAGAAGGACTTTCTGACCACAGTGGCAATGTGGTGGTCAAACAAGAGTTTTCGGTCAACATGTGTTCACAGATCTCTTATAACGCCTTCTGTGTTCAGTGGAGTATCATCAATGTGGTAATTCATGGGAAGCGGGTTTTTTTCAAAGGGGATGATGACACTTTTTTTGGCATTGAGCTTAAGGCCATGGTTCTGACACCAGCCGTTTGTCTCAGTGAGGCCTTTCTGTAGGATGTCAACATCAGTTGGGGAGTTAATAGCAGCTCCCAACTTGCAATCGTCTGCAAACGTTGTCAGCCAGAGTCCCTTTGTGTTGGCCTGGACTTCAGAGATACCAAACAGGAGAGGACCCAGGACCGAACCCTGTGGGACTCCACTCATGACTGGTCGGCAGTCTGATTTAGAGTCAGCTACTTTCACATTGTTGGTTCTATCTGCGAGCCAGTTTGCAACCCACCTAGTGATATAGGGGTTAATGCCTAGCTTAGTGAGTTTTTCTATGATTCCTGAGTGGGGAATAGTATCAAAGGTCTTGGCCAGATCAAGGTAGGCTGTATGAACCACCTTGCCTTCATCCACAGCTCTGGTGACTGACTGAAAGAAGTCAACCAGGTTGAGCAGGCACGATCTACCCTTCACAAAAGCAAACTGTGTGGGGAACCAGAGTTTGGAGATTCCCTATATCCTTGTTTATTAAGTCCATGATGATGCTTTCCATAGCTTTGCATATCAGACTCGTCAGGTTAATGGGGCAATGATTATTATTATTTTTTTGTATTGTTTTTCAACAGGATAGGTGGATTTGACCTTGGAAATTTTTCTGCAGTAACCCAAGCTAAAAGGCTTGCTCACACCCTGATGACAAGGATTTTTGAACTGACTTAACTATAGAGCCGAGGAGAACAAGGCTTCCTTGAGCAGAAAACAGACCGATAGTAGTAGTGCTTAGATTTTAAGTGCTTCTGCTACAGATCTATTTTGAGCTCCAGGAAGCAGCAGTATGAGAACAGCTGCTTACCAGAGTATCTTGTACTGCTTCATGTAGCAGATGCGACATGATTCATATCTTTGTATGAGCTCAAATCACTCAGTAAATGAAACACAGAGTACATGTATGTGTGTGAGACAGAGAGACTGAGACAGTGTATGTGTATGTGTCTCCTCTGTGTATAAGTGTTTGTCTGTCTTTGGAGGTATGAGTGTGAACATACAAATATATGATGGCTATGTATGTGTGAATGGGACTGCTACATCTGCTGTGTGTGTGTAATTACTCTATATGTGCACAAGTGTGACTAGTGTGTGTGTCTGCTTGTCTTCTTTTGTTCACCATTTCTCTGGCCCTTGGCTAGACTCATTCTTCACTGATCTAAAGGTAAGCAAGCAATGTGAGAGAACATCCAAGGTGGCCAGCAGACTGTTGGGATGCATAGGAAGATGCAGCATCACTAGAAAACAAGTTCTAACATCATCTAGAGGATTTTGTGTGTTTCAGAAGATAGTACAATTCTAAGCACATAGACTGGATAAAGACCGTTTGTAACCGAGAACAAAAATGGGGTACTGTCTGCATCAAGAGTAATATAAAAAGAAACAACAAAAACATAACATGGAACAAACAGACTGAAGAGCTCTCATCTGGACTTGAAGGTGCCAGAAAGAGGAACTAATGGGTAAATGCAGCAAAGCAAGGGGGTCACTCGGCAGTCCTACGGGACATAAAAAAAATGGAAAAACAAACTAACAAGTTTGAGACTTATTTTACCTAAAAAGGGCTGCATAACTGTACAACTAAAAAAGACTACATAAAGGAGTTGTACGGTCAAAAGGAGAAGTACAATTCAAGAATGCAGTAATCCATCTGAGATTAATTATTTGGATGTTACGTGCATAAAACAGCTCTTATAAGGAGTGAAAATTAAGAAATAACTTGCTTTAATAAGCAGGATCTTTTGCATATCTGATCAGGAAATGTTCATATTAAGTAGACAAACTGATATTTTTGTGCTGTTAAATCTATATTTCAATATCTTACTCAGTCAAGAATTACTGTGCCTATCAAAGCACAAAATATTTGAGAAATATAAAGGTGACCATCCATCACAAACATGGTGGTTGCATTTTCCAATATAGAAAGCCTTAAGCTGGACCCTAAAAGTAAAATTAGACTGAATAAAAACAGGAAGACTGAATTAAAAATATTTCCCAAATACCACCATCACACCCAAGACACTTTAAATACTGTTTGCAGTTTTTTTTTTTTTTTTTTTACCACAGCTTGTTGTTGACTGGAAGCTGAAAATCCTCCTTTATGTTGTCCTGTCCTTTTTACAATCTTCTCATCTACACAACCTGTTAAAAGAGACCAAAATCATCTCCGTATGTAGAATGGCATCTGTTTTTAGGGAATCACATTTATCTGTGAAATGCTTACAACTTTAAATTACTAGTCTATGACCAACATTCCATGCCTTTCATACGCTCTCTGAAATGTTTACCTCATCCTAAAACATAACTCTCAATACTCCCTAATTTTAAAAGGTAGTGCAAATTTTGTTTCAGAACACATCTAAACCTTATACCATTAATGATTTTGTTACAAAACAGGAGTCGCTAGGAAGTCTTACACCAGATGTAGTTCATGACTCTAATATGCTTTATGCCCTTTAATCTATTGCTAAAGCATAATTAACTGCAAATACAACTAAAGAAAGGAAGCATTATAAAAACATTTACTATGATAATAGCAGCAACTCCCAAAGTATGTTCAATATATGTACCTTTACGTATCAACTTAATATTTTTTAGGATTGGTCCTGTGATTAATTTGTAAATAAAGGCAACATATTTCTACACTTACTTAGAAATCTATAAAGGAAAAAAACATATTTCTGCATTTAATTAGTGAAACTTCTCAAATGGAGCAGACCTTCCTTGACAACTGTGACCCTAAGACTTTTTAGTCAACCTCTACTTTAGTTAAAACATTTTTTATGTTAAAAAATTACTGAAAAGAACCAAAAAATAAAAAATAAAAAATCAACAAACCCCCACACATGAAGAGTTTATTCTCCTTCTCCTAATGCATCAACTGTTAAGCCTTCCAAGGAAGATAAAAAAAAAATCAATCATCCACAATGAATAAATAGCACCAATAATTAAGAAAATTCTTCCAGTTACAAGTTTAAGACCATTAGTTATCAAAAGTATTAACCTTAGGTATCAAAACACTTTCCATATAATCTAACTTTTCCTTAATAAATATTTCATTTTCAACAATACAATATATCTGCTCTAAAACAGTAACTTTCAAATTAGACATTTCCTGTTTATGATGTTCATTATAGTGACCTGCCAAAGGACTTTAACGTTATTATATATGTTCCTCAATTGTTCCTAAATTCTAGCGGAAAGCACCTTGTGCCAGTCCCTGAACTAGCACCCCCACCCCCTTACTCATTGTAAAGAGCAGTCTGAAACATGCCCCATCCCAGGGACACCCCTCCCTACCAGCTCTTCATTGGAAGAGCAAAAATAAATAAACAAGCAAGCAAATGATCTGATAGACTGCTCATGGCAGTCTGAAGTGCATGCCCCCTCCCAGGCACAGTGTAAAAAAATTGCTTTGTGCACCAGCAGTTCTGAAATACCAGTACAGAAACAATACTAGTGCAACTAAACTGCTCTTTAACATTGAATTTTATATTTACTTTATTTTATTAAATCTACAGCATACTAAAGGACAAATAGTACAATCTCCACTTGGGAGGTCCACTATGGCACAAATACCTATAAACATGCTGGACTGGCTTGATCAAATGGCCACATTTAAGGTAGTCTGATATATACTCTTCCCCTTATAATAAAAAATACACCAAATAGTATGCAAGATTGGATCCATCAATAAAATATCCCAATTATTTTTTATAATAGAAACAACATGACCAGATAAGTTATAATGTAAAACACATATAACTTGCCTTTTATTTTGGGTAATATTTTTCTTCGTACAACTACTACAGTTAGAACTTTTATTTGCATCAGCTATCAACAACTCTGCCTCATAATATTAGCCAACTTCATCTTTATTGTAACATCGATTAATAAACATATTTATTAATTTATGAGATTCAGTTAACCATTCTATCAGAGCATAACTTCCTAAACCTAAAAAAGAGTGACCTCTCAGACCTCTTGAATCAGAGGCCCGTGGGATATATGCAAATGACCCTTATGAACACCAGGTGTTTCAGCTAACTGGTGATTTTGCATGCCCATGACTTGTTTCATCATTTTAATGGACAATTTCAGGCCAATAAAGCCAAACCCCACTAGCTGTGGATATGCATATTTCGGCCTTATGACCTCATCAGCACAGCACAAGCAGAGTGTTTGACTAAGCATAAGAAACACAAGGCTGTTATACCCAGCTGATGTCCATTAGCATTAGAGTGACTGCAAAATATCCCAAATAACAAACTAAAACAATGAGTGAGAAGGTCACACAGAAAAACCAAAGTGCAAAAATTAAAATGGAAACTCCAGCCAAGCTGTAACTTCCAGTGAGTGACCTCAGGCTTTATTGGCCTAAAATTGTCCATTAAAATGACAAAACAAGTCATGGGCATTCATAATCGCCAATTAGCTGAAACACCTGGTGTTCATAAGGGTCATTTGCATATATCCCATGGGCCTCTGATTCAAGAGGTTTGAGAGGTCACTCATTGGAAGTTCCAGCTTGGCTGGAGTTTTCATTTAATTTTTACACATTTTTTTTTTCTGTGTGACCGTCTCAATGTGTAAAAATTAAATGAAAACTCCAGCCAAGCTGGAACTTCCAATGAGTGATCTCTCAGACCTCTTGACTATGTCTCAAGACATAGTAAGGCCTTGCTGAGTTTAACAAATGAAAGAAAACAAAAGCTGGATAAACGCCTGGTATACACCTCAAGCGAAAAAAATGAAAAGACCAATGGTTAGACCACAGCTGAAGATAAAAATGGAATAATCCACGCCAGGAAATAAATCACTTGCAGCTTCACAGTAGTGCCCTTTATAAAGCCAAAAATTGTAACTGAGATGTAGTAGTCAAGGTAGAAAACAGTTCACTTGCAGTTTCACACCAATTGCCCTTTATTAAACAAGCATAAGCGCTTTCGCGATCTAAGTCAGCTGATCGCTTCTTCAGACTCCGGTGTCATAAGTGATAATTCAATAAAGATGTTTCTTGGGAAGGTACTCCTGTGTCTCAAATCCCTATAAACAAGCTGGAATGGCTGGATCAAATAGTCACCTTTAAGGTAGTCTGCTATACTCTTCCCATTATAAGATGAAATAAGGGGAGTTTGGATTTCAAAGATAGCTGCACACTAAACAACAGCTTAATTTCAGTCCACCCATTGTAAAAAAAAAAAAAAAAAAAAAAAAAAAAAAAAAAGACCAGAAACTCTGCCAAATTTAGTAAATTTGGTAAGTACAGCCTGGATGTGAGTGAAGAAGAAACTTAGACTGAAAGAAAATCATGAAGAAAAGGTGAAGAGAAAACACTGACTGTGAAGAATCCTGCAGCTGTTCAGCAAAAAGCAGTTCAAGATTCAGTTTTAGTGCAAGACATGGCTTCCAGTAATCTAGAGGGGAAAAAAAAGCAAATAAAATGGGCTGAGAACTAATTAAAATAAATGAAACAATGAAGGAATATATCAACTCAAATAACAAAAGGTTAGAAAAATGGAAGAAGCTTTAAACAAATATTTAGGTGAACTGATAAAACTGCAAAAATTAGAGGTCAATATGAAGAAAATGCTGGCCAAGTATTAGACTGATCAAAAGTTGTTTAAAAATGGTAAAGTTAAAGGATAGAACGTATAGGGAAAATGTGAGCTTTTCTACTGGACTAGAGAAACTGCAAGGAACAGATGGTATTAACCTTATGAAAGTACAAATAAGCAACTAGACTGTTATTCCACAGCAGGCTTTGTTAAATGGAAGGGCACATCATGTATATGCTCCAAACCTGGTCATGAGAAACCAGCCAAGACCTGTATTGGTAAAGATGCAATCATACTACAAGAAAGAGTTGATCCTGACAAAACTGTGGCAGAAGGGCAAAATATTACAAATTGGCGACAGTAGGTTGTGAAAAATGATTATTCACTGTACTCTATGCAGAAGAGAAGCAAATGTATCCCAACAAACATGTAATTTTGAGAGGCAGACATTGGATTCAAGCTGTTGTATCCATTTGTCTTCAGAATAATCTTTCTTTGGGGATCAAAGTCTGTTTTTCAATACAGAACAGGTGAGGGAAGTTTGCCCCAAAAAGTAAGCCAACAAACTGAAAGGCACTCTACTTCATAGTCTTCTAAAAATAAAACTCATGGAGATATTTTGGCTGTGAAACCTTTTCCAATGTTCCAAAGGAAAATGTTTTTGAGACAGAAAAAGGCAGAGCAGCTCACTAGAAGAATTGAGATTTCTTTGGACCAGAATCAGAGTCTATGGCTGGGAGATGGGGATGAACAAGAAGATGGCCAGCAAGATTGAAATTGGTGAATAAATGTGACATTATAAAGCATCAATCACATTTTTGAAATGTGGCTTTGCAATAAAAAGTGGAAAGATTGGAGTTTTGTTGAGTTTGTTAAACTTGTGAGGGACTGGGAAATGTATATCCTGCTTCATGTCATTAATGTTTGGAAGGACACAAAGGAAAATAAAGGGAAAAAAGTAACTGTAAGCAAACCATTTTTTGTTCTTAACAGTATTTGTATAAAATATTTCACAATATAAATAGCACGTTATATAGTAAAGCATTTTTAGTTACTGCTGTATGTGATAAAGATACTAAAGTAAATATGTGCCATTTTATTCTTTTTAAGTTTTAAGAAATATAGGCATTACAATGTAAAAAGAGAAGACTTGCTAAATAAAAATATGTTTAAATTAATATGCAACAATTTAGGGTTGTTGAGGTGAGGTGTAAAAGTGCGCAGATTATAATATATGTAGAGCTGATATGTTTTCTCTTACTTTTGCATAGGTGAATGTTTGGATTAAGGCCTTTTCTTAATGTATGTAAAATATTCCACCAGGTCACCAACCAGTAACAAAAAAAAACACACAAGGTAACCCAGGAAGGCAAAGCAATAAAGCTCTCGGATAGTGCTCCAAATAACACACTGAGTTTAATAAATAAAACATAGCATAAACGTCCACAATTATGTTTTCGTTTCTCCAACTTCATCAGATGTGGGCTGATATCCAAAACCAGATTTATACCTTTCTTAATCTAATAAAAAAAAATTTTATGAAAGCAAGTGAATAAGAGAACACTGACTGTGATGAAAATTTTCCCTTTATCAAATAAATCTTCAGAATGAGAAGTCTGCAGCTGAGGGCAGCTATACATGTTATTCTTAGGTTTCCATGAAGGCAAGCTGACTGGTATGGAATAAAAGCCAAAGCAGTTTTTAAGGTTAAAAGCTAATGCTCTCTGAAAACATACAAGCTGTTTTTCAAGTCTAGGAGGAGAATAAAGATAAAACAATGGCAGGTAGCAATTAGTGTAGGTATGAGCACAGGCTGTAGCATGCGTCTTAGCAAGGATAGCCTTAATTTTAGGTTAGACTAAGTCTGTGTGTGTGCACCTGTCAATTTGGGAAAATTGTTCCTATCAGGGCGGTTGAACTTCATTTCTTGAATATGTAAATAGTTTTGTGTGTTTGTATTAAGTTAATAGGCTATGAGGTCTGTAATGGGAGGGTGTTTTTTGAGGGTTTTCATAAAAACCAAAATTCCTGTAAAATGTGACATAGGTTCAAATGGAGATGACAAGAAACAACTGTATAAAAGATCAACCTGTCAAACATTAATGCCTGCACGTAACACAAAAGCTGGAAATATAAATTTTTAGAAAGCTGTAACACATAGGTGAGAATAATAACTTATTATAATGACTGCAGTATCTGTATTATTGTGGAACATTAATGGCCTCACAGGTATAGACAAAAAGGAAACTGCACTGAATTGTATTATGAAATGCAGAGTGCAACTAGCAATGCTACAGGAGACACACTTGGAAAGAAATGAGCATGTGAATTTGATAATTCTGGAGAGATATTCAGCAGGGACAATGGAAAAGGGGTGCACTTATATTAATTGCTAGAGGAGATCCAGTAGTGAAAAGAAGAGGGGGAAAGACATTCATGGTAGATTTGTGGTAGTAAGGGGTTGCTGGCAAGGGAGGAGGATTACAATGACATGTATTTATATTCCATCTAAAACTGCTATTATGGAGTTTAAGAAATGTTGGGGAGAATTAATCAGCTTTCAGAAAGGAGTATTACAGCTGGGACTGAAGTTTGATTTGTAGCAGGGAGGGTGTATCCGGGGGACCTATAAGGGAAATATAACAAAAGAGGGCATATTTCTTAAGAAATTTATGAAACTATTTGGTATGAAAGACATGAATTCAGCAGCAGAAAGTCTGATAGAATTTACATATTATTTCCCAATCCCCAAGGTACTGAGCTAGACTAGACAGAAATCATATTTCACAGGAACATGTATATTTAACTGAAAGCTTTGACATATCCAATAACTATTTCAGATCATGTGCCAACAACTAAGATAAAAATGTGGGGTAATGAAGTAAAATGGGACATTGGTGCTTCTCTACCTATCTGTTAAAAAGAAAGGAATTTAAGGAATGCGTAGTGGAAATTATTTAACAGTTATTAGGGAGGACAGAAATTTCTTCATTAGTTAAACTTAGTGAGTGGGGTAAAATGAAAGTTGAGTTTAAAAATAGAGTAGAAATAAAAGAAAAAATATATATGGTTAAGAAGTAACAGAAATTATTTATAGGGGTGGACAAAGGTTAAAGTAACTGCAGAGTGCTCGAGAGAAAATAAGGGAGTATCTGAATTATTTGCACAAGTTTAGAAAGATGGCTGTTAAGTAACTGCTTTTTGATAACTCTAGAGCACAAACATTTTTAGCACAATGACTTAGGCAACAGAAAGTAAAAAGAATTGTTGTCAAATTGTAATATTTTGTAACACTTTGTAGCTTTTCTCCCCAGGCCTCTGTTGAAAATGGACACTTACCCATTCGGACGTTCCTGGTCTCAAATGTCAATCAATAAATAATCAAAATAAATAAATTTATGGAGCCGATAACAAAAACATAACAGAGATTCTTTAGCAGTATCGGATATATTTTGGAAATTTTATGAACATTTGAATAAAGCAGAGAAATATAAAAATCAAGAAAGAGCACAAATGGAAATACTTATGGAAGACCTAGGTATGACAAAGTTAGAGGTAGATGAGGCTCAACAATTAATAGTTAAGAAAGAAGGAGGTGAGATAAAAATAGTGACATATAATCAGTCTGTAGGAATGTCTCCAGGACTTCCTCTGGAAGTTTGGAAGCTAGGAGGGAAGAGATAAAAATCTGGAAGCTTTTGTTTAATAGTATTTTAAACGGAGGGGAAGTAACAACATCTTGGAAGAAAGCTGTGGTGACTGTAGTACCTAAAGAAGGTAAAGATCCATCGGACCCAGCTCCATATAGGCCCATTTCAATTTTAACCATGATTATAAAGTGTTTCTGTCCATAATAGCTAAAAGAATGTCAAAGATGTTGCAAAAATTGACAGATATGAATCAATGTGGTTTTATGGAGGGGAGGCAAACATTTGAAAACATTAATAGAGCAATGATGATCCAGAGGGAAGCAGAGTATAAGAAAATACCACTGTTGTTGGTAGGTCTTGATGCAGAGAAAGCATGTGACAAAGTAAAGTGGGATTTTATGAACAGTGCAAAGGAAACATTTACATTCCCTGATACAACAATAAGGTTAATTAGGAGGATATATGAGGGAACAAAGGCAAAAATTAAAGTGTTGGGGGGGTTCCTTTCTGATAGGTTGTGTCTGATGAAAGAAACCTGGCAGGAGTGTCCTCTTTCCCCTTTATTTGCTATTGCTGTTTGCTATTTAGAACCACTGGCAAAGAAAATCAGAAACTCAGTAATATAAGAATATAATTTGGTATGGTAATCAAGAAAAGTTGGCTTTATTTGCAAATGATATTATTTTGTACCCGATAATACCAGAAAAGAACATTTCAGTGTTGTGGAACATTTTAAGACAGTTTCAAGTCCTTTTGGGATATACAATTAATGAAGCTAAAATGAAGGGCATAGCTGTAAACTATGTACTCACACATTAATTGGCCCAGCAATATCCACATTTTTGGGGACATGATAAAATTAAGTATTTAGAAGTGTGAATTAATAATGATTCTGTTATGGTAGCTAAGGATATGTGGGAAGAGACTAAACAAAAGATGATATAAAAACTGAGAAAGTGGCAGCTTCTGTTTATGGATATGGAGGGCAGGCTAGAAATGCTGTGGGAATTGTGGTGAGGCTTCAGAAGGCAGTGAGGGATGACATCAGAATTAATGACAGACTCATGGCAATCAGACTCCAGTTTAATGATAAGGTAGGATTCATAATCTCAGCTTATGCCCTGTAGCAGGGTTGTGATAGGGAGAAAAGGAGTGAACTTAGATAGAAGTTGGAGGACCTATTAGATAAAGCAAGACAACATTAATTGGTGTTGATAATGGGTGACCTGAATACACATAGTGAGACACAGAGAACAGGATATGAGGAGGAATAAAGGAGAGGCCACTCTAGACTCCTGTTTGGGAAATTGCTTGGATGATGGCCAATATGGGGTCCATCAAGAGAAACAGTCACAAGATCACATACAACAGTGGCCAACATCCAACTATGGTAGACTTCCTACTAGTAAAGAAAGGGTACTCGGGAAGAATCAGTGATTGCAACATCATCCCAAGTGAAGCAGTCAGCCCACAGCATAAGTGATTGGTTGCCGGCTCTAAAGTCAACAGAGACCAGGCTGAAGACTTGGAAATTCACTGGAGGGAAAGCACAAGAGTTCACGGGATTCTTCAGGGCTCTAGTACCTCAAGAAGAGGAGGAACTAGGTGGAGTTGAAGCAGAAGAATGGCAGTACCTCAAAACAGCATGTGTGAGAACTACAGAACTGAATGTAGCTGAGGCAAAGATGGAAATAAGGTAAATAAGGAAAGCTGGTGGTGGAATGCAGAAGCCCAGAAAGTCATTAAAAGAAATGAGGAGTGCACAAAAAGCTGGGTATAGAAAGGAGTTGTAATAGCAAAGAACAAGGTATCAGATGCACTACACTCGCTTCTGGAAAATGACACAGTAGATGGCAAAAAAAAAACACTATATCAGATTGTAAGGCAAAGACAGATGAAGATAGTCAGTCATCCTTCATAAGGGAAACCAGAACTGACCTGCTCACCAGTCCTCAGGACATCAAATGTAGATGGTAGGAGTACTTCCAGCAGCTTCTGAGTGAAGAAAACCCCACAGAAGCTGAACTGCCCCAGACACAGCCCACAATGAGAGAAGAGGAGCCCCACCCTAGGAGAGGTAATAGAACGAAGGAAAATGAATTCAGGGAAAGAAGCAGGCTCAGATGAGGTCATAGCAGATATGATAAAGTTGGATGAGATAGGGGAGAAATGGTTCCCAAGGGTACTCATAGCAGTATGGAGACAAAGACGTACCCCAGATGACTGGAAAATAAGCATATTAGTGCCAGTGTTTAAGAACAAAGGAGACATTCATAAGTGTGAGCAATAGAGAGGTATCAAACTCCTGTTACACTACATGAAGTTCTGTAGAAGATGACTGATGAACTAATACACAGAGCAGTAAAAACTAAGATGTGATATGAGCAGTATGGATCAGATTAGGATGCAGCACAACTGGCCCAATGTTTGCAGTAAGACTAATACTTGAGAAGAATGTAGAAATGAACAGAGAGTCCAACTCGGCATTCCTAGATTTGGAGAAAGCATATGACATGGTCCAAAGAAAGCTGATTTTGGCAGTTCTGTGGTGGTTCAGAGTACCAGGAACACTGGTAGGATAACTGCAAGCTATGTACAAGGACCCCATGACTCAAATACAAACAGTGTTTGGCCTCTCAGAGGGGTTCCCATTGAGATGGGTGTGCATCAGGGTCCATATCTGAGGTAGGAAAAGACAGATAATGTTGATGTATGCAGACAACGTGACATTGCAGGCATGCTATGAGCAAGAACTCCAGAAAAGAATAAGGGAATGAAATGCAAAACTGAAGGCATATGGGATGAATGTGAGTACATATAAAATGGATGTAATGGCAGCAAATGGGGGAAATCAGAAGAAGCTAAGAAGTGAGATAGAAAAGAAAATAGTGGAACAAGTCAACAGCTCCAAGAATCTGTTACTGGTGGTTGAGTAGAAGGGAAGTCTGAATGAAGAGGTCAAAGCTAAAATCAGATGGGCTGCAGCCAAATGGCACAGAGTGTCACATGTAGTGTATGACAAAAGACTGCCAAAGAAGCTGAAAAGTAATGTGAACAAAACAGTGGTGTGACCAGTACTGCATGGTACAGAAACCTGGGCAGTAAAGGCAGTGCAGCTGGGGAGCTAGTAGGGTTGGAGATGAAGTGCCTGAGATGGGCAGTAGTATGCACACTGTGGTATACATAAAGAAATTAGGGTATAATAACAGAAGCCAAAGTATATCCAATTGCAGATGATGTTGAAGAAAACAGATTACAGTGGTTCAGACAAATGCAGAAAAATAGAAGACAATCTTTTGAAGATGATTTGGGACAGACAGGAAGAAGGCAAGAGGAAATGAGGGCATCCAGCAAAAAGGTGGATGGTTTGCATGAGAGAAGACCAGGAACAGTCAGGCATGACTGTTGAAGAAGGTAGGGCAGTGGCATTGAATGGGGGGGGGGGGGCAACAGTTGACATAACAACTCAGCCTCATGCAGAAAATTAGAAATGGGAAAAAGGGAACTGATGGTGATGATTTTATACTTAATGCTCATACATATAAAATAAGCAAAAGGCTATAATTCAAAGTGGAAAGGGATGATAATAAAGCGGGGAAAATTAAGGAGAGAGTGAGATTTTGAATGCAGATCCTTACAGAAAATGAACAACAGCCACACAGAATATTATATTTATAAATTAGCAGAAAGTATTCTAAGAATTAAGCCAACAAGAGAATGGAGAAAGAAGAGTATACCAATAGAGATGACTACAATTGGGGGTAAAGAGAAGAGGCAAGATGGGGCTTGCCTAACTTGCAAAGGAACCAATGTATTGGGGGCAAATAACTAGAGAGGGAAATATAAGACAATGTGAAGAAACCAAGATTACATTTGGACTGAAGGCAAGAGACTGCCTTCCCCTGTCAGGGAGTGATATATGAGCAAAGGCAAAGAGAAAGGGATAAGGGAATCCTAGTGAAATAACTTCTCTGGTAGGAGTTTTTAACTGAATCTAGAACAGAAGCTATTGTTAAATAAAGAGATAATTAGTAGGGCATGGTGGACAGGATTAAGAACAAGTATATCAGAGGGTCAGCCCAAGTTGGAAGGTTTGGAGACAAAGCCAGAGAGGCAAGATTACGTTGGTTTGGACATGTGCTGAGGAGAGACGCAGAGTATATTGGGAAAAGATGCTAAGGATGAAGCTACCAGGTAACAGGAAAAGAGGAAGGCCTAAGATAAGGTTTATGGATGTGGTGAGAGAGGACATGCAGGTGGTTGGTGTGACAGAGCAAGATGCAGAGGACAGGAAGAAATGGAAACAGGTGATCCGCTGTGGCGACCCCTAACGGGAGCAGACAAAAGAAGAAGAAGAGTAGGGCATATAAAATACTGCAGGATAACTACGGGAATCAATCAGAAGAGGTTAGAAAAGATTGGCAAGAAAGACTGGATAAGCAATTCACAAGGAAACAATGGAAAGACATATGCATGACTCCCAAATATGCAACAAAGTTTAGAAAATTTAGGATTTTTGCTTGGAAGTGTTTGCATAGGCATTTTTTTAAAACTCCAAGCAGACTCCAAAGAATTTTTCCTCAGAAAGATGGCAAATGTGGAAGAACGAGATAACTAGGAACATAAATTTTGGGAGTGTAATAAGTTGGCTGACTTTAACTATTCCTGACAGAGTACTACCTCAAAAATATCGGTTGAGCAAATTGGTGTAACTGAGGAAATGATTTCATGAGCTGGGAAACAGGATCTAAATTTCCTAGACATAGTAAGGCCTTGTTAAGTTTAATTATGGTGGCCGTCAAAAAGAAATTACTAGAAAATGGAAATCCATGTCTAAACCAACTCTATTTGAAGTATTGCAACGAGATGAAAGAACTGGAAGTGGAGTCTTTAGAAAATGGTAGGAGCAGATTACATAGAAGTAAATGGAAATTGTGGGATCAGGCATGCAGAATGTTTTGGAAGAGGAGTGAGGCTTAAGGGAAGCAGGAATTGATCAATTTGTGTAATGGTGAATAGATGATAAATATACAAATGAATATACGTGATGTGTAATGTTTGTAACTGGAAATATGTTAATATGGTTTGTTATCTTTTATATAAAAGTATGTTTGCCTATGTCTTTAAGTGGCAATTCAGTAATGGTAAAAAATAAAGAAATAAGGGAAGTTCCATACAAAGTAGCATGCAATGCTGAATCCATCAATAAAATACCCCAACTCTCTTTATAATAGAAACATCATTAGATAATAAGTTATACTGTAAAACACGTTATTTGCTATTTACCTTGAGCGATATTTTTCTTTCTAAAACTACTACTACAGTTAGAACTTATATTTACATCTGCTGTCATCAAGCTCTCTCTCGAAATATTAGACATTTATCAATATACCAAACAAACGTCATCTTGATTGTAACCTCTATTTATAAATATATTAATTTATGGGATTCAGTTAAAAAATCCATTCTATCAGAATATAACCTCGTAATCCAATGAAATTATTCCTTTAGTGAGGAGGAATTTAGATGTTCTGAATGAAAACCAGTGTTAAACAAATAAATCAATGAACTATTAAATTTTCTATAAGATATATATACTTTGTTTTGTTGAATTTCATTTCACCCTGACCACTTTGCTGAAAACACAAATTACTGAGAACACATTTCACTGAACTGCAGTTAGTATATATGGCACTGTGTAGAGTACTGTAAGGCAAGTAAAAGGTATATGCCATTTTACACACTGTAGTGCAATCCTGGAGTTAGTATATATAGTTGGGGGGGGTGGGGGGGCAGCTCCCAACACTAGGGGGTGTAGCCCCCTACTTAGTTTGAGTACATACTGTCTTCTGGAGTAAGTCAGTCACTGGTGTTGCAAACATGCATATCTACTGTTTAAAATGTATTGTTTTGAAGTTTTTGGTAAAATACAATATAAAACAAACAAGGTGGGAGGCTATCCCCCCCCCAATTATATATACTAACTCCGGGATTACAATACAGTGGGGAAAAGGGCAAATACAGAAAGACCTCAATGAAACCAATGACTGGTGTTGAAACCATGGCCTTAAGCTTAATGCCAAAAAATGCGTCATCCCCTTTGGTAAAAACTCAGTTCCCACTAATTACCAGTCAATGGGAGCCCACTGAATACTGAAGGTGTTATAAGAGATTTGGGGACGTAGGTTGACAGCAACCTCTCCTTCAACTGCCACTGTGGTCAGAAAGTCCTTCTATGTGGCACATCTCATTACCAAGGGTTTTGCACCCAAGAGGAAAAAGGTCATCGTCTCTCTCTATTCTACCCTCATTAGACCAAACATTGAGTATAATCCCCCATTTAACATGTACCTCACTAGACATCAGCAAAAGCTGGAGAGGCCACAGAAATACTTCACAAAGAGGATCCTAGGCATTAAACACATGTACTACACAGATAGACTCAAAAAACTCCAGTTATTCTTTGTCTCATATCGCCTACTTAGAGGCAATCTCTGCTTGACTTACAAGCCATGTCTGACCCAGCTCTGTTAGAAATGTTACATCTAAAGAAATCCCAATCCCTCCACACCACGCGCTCCAGAGACCTCAACCTCATTACCACAATTAACAGAACATGCTGGAGGGATAGGTTCATAACCCAGAGACCGCCCATGCTATGGAACAGACTTCCCATACAGGTCAAGCAGAGCACCTCTCTGACCCTCTTCAAGAGAAATCTTGATGAGTGGATAGGTAATAGAAAGTTCAACCTGGAGATCACTCCAGTGGCTCTACTTGACAGAGCCACTGGGAACTAATGTTGGGTGGCAAGATCCAAGGGCACTTCTATGGGCTAGGCTTGTAAAGGCTCCAGGGCCATTAGCCTAGTGCACACCTATGAACCTATGCCTTTTACTTTCCTTACAGTACTCTACACAGTGCATTATATACTAAGTTCAGTTCAATGAAATGAGATTCAGTGAAATACATTTTCAGTAATTTTTTCAGTGATGTGGTCAGGGTGAAATTAAATTCAGTGGAATGCGATTCAACGAAACAAAGTAGACCCCCTAGATATCTATATATATAGAGAGAGAGAGAGGAAATCACCTGGCCTTCCTTTTAAAGTCATCAACAAATTCTGTAACAAATGCAAAGTACCATTACAAAGAAAAGTTAAATCATCTATAAAATGAAAATAACACAACACCTGCTGAATAAAAAAGAACTACAATAAATGTATTCTTTTACAAACAAACCCATAAACAAGCATAGCCAGAGGCAAAAAAAAAGTCTCCATGGCAGTGTCTCTAACTTGTCTAAAAACTTTTTTCAAACATAAAATAAATAGACAAACAAAATTCAACCAGTTTTGTTAAATAAAATGTCTTGGGCATATCATTCAAGTGATATAAAATAGCTTCCAAACCAAATCTATCCTCTATATTAGTATATAAACTCACTACATCTATAGTTAACCAATACATGTCACTCTCCTACTAAAAATCAGACAGTTTTTATAACAAACGGTTAGTATCATTGATACAAGATGGTAATTTCTCAACCAATTTATTCAAATTCAAACTAATAACTTCACCCAAGTTATACTTTTCATATGTAGAAGTTTATTTATTTATTTATTTATTTATGGTTTGTATCATACATACCTCAGGCAAAATTATTATCCCTAACTTAGAGTTTTCAGCTTCTATTTTACTAGGCAACAAACTCTGCCACAAAAAAGATACTTACATGCTTGGCATGTTTCATTAATTTTTTCACACACCTTGTTTGCCTGGACAGGCTGGTCCTGCTCAGTTTTCCCTACCCTTCTCCCAATTCCCACCCACTCAACCTCATCTAAATTTAAAGATGTTAAAGTCTATTCACATCTATCATCCAAACACCACTATATCCACTTTCTTGTCTCATAAGTTCATAAGTTCATAGGTGAATGCTAGGCTAACTGTCTGGAAGGGCCATTTTAAGCCTAGCCAATAACCTAAGATCAGAATCAAATCCTGTATCTTGTGTCTATGAGGTGAAGACTTTAACCATTATGCCAAACCCACCCCCTAACAAATCAACTTATCAATCCATTTCGCAGTGAATAATAATAACTTCTTTGTTAACCAAGTAGACCCAATGGATGCACATTTCCTCTTTAGGGGTGACCTGGGAGCAATCTCAGGTTAAGTGACTTGCTCAAAGTCATAATTTTACATAAGTAGGTGATTACTGGGATAATGACCCAGGGGGGCCTTTTTAAGTCTAGAAATTCTTCCCAAGAATCAAACTCTGTAACCTGTATCTGAGAGGTAAGCACCTTAACCATTATGTCAGCTACATGAAGAACCTAAACAAGGCTAATTACCCATTCTGCTCCCTTACTAAAGCATCACAAATGCCATGCTCATACACTCTGCAGTTTCTTCACACTCCAATGCCCTACTGTACTCAGTCTCCATTTACTGACTACTGTCCATCAAACAGCTGCTTAACATACAGCACTTCTCTTATCATTCAACTGCAAGACTAATTCTCTCCAAGCACACCATTCGCCTGTAACCATCCTTTCATTCGCTCTCTCTACCAGACCTCCTAGTCTCTGTTCTAAGTATGTACACCCCTATCTTCTGCAGCCCTTCTTAAACCTCTATCCAGAAGGATTTTCTTCCGCCTACTCACTCCAGTACCTCTGAGTCTTATCATGATCTCATCTTTCCACCAACCCCTCTTTTAATCTCACCTACCAGGTCCAGGCTATGAAATTATTACCAGCAATCAAGCCCAATATCCACACAGTATTTCAGCAGATTTAATGAATACAGCCTAAATACACAGTTACTAAAACCAAATTACAATCCACAAAACTCAATACTCTCCAAAATGGCCTAAAACAAAAATGTATTATTAAATGGCTCAATCCCTATCACTTTCTAACCTATACGCTATAACTATTTGATGACATCCTTTCTAATTCTGGACCTCAGCCTTTAACTCATACCTTCTCTATTACAGCCCTCCCGAAAGCACTCCAGTCTACACATTTTCAATATAAATATATGAAGCATACAAAATTCCATAAGTCCATGATTGGATTGTTCTTTCCACCCCTGACATTATAGCTTTAACCAAAACAAGGTTCGGACAACACTCAAAATATGAAGAACTACTTCCACTCAGCTACAGCATAGTAAGATTAGACAGGGAGAAAAGTATCTGGAGTTGCAATACTGTATAAAAATACCAACTCTTTCTCTACCTATAGCCTTTCACCCAACAAAAATGTAGATGTTCTTGTCACATCACTAGAGCTCAATGACCATAATGACCAAAAGTGGGTTGCTATTAAACAGTTTGGCAACTCTTTCCTAAAGGTGGAGTGGTTACTTTCATTTCTACTATTTATTAGATTATTCCAGTTTCAGGCATGATCTTCCTAAAACTTTTATTTACCTCCTCCAACCTATTTAAACAAAATGTGTTACTTTAGCAATGTTTTATGGATGATTGCTTTATGGTTTGGAAGGGGAGAAAACAACATTTATGCGATTTTATTGAATATCTGAATAGTACAAAGTCATTTCTTAAATTCACAATGAATTTTTCTTGTGAAAGAATTTCATATTTGGATATTCAATTGTATAGGGAATGCAACTTGAGTATACAGAAAGGAAATTCAAGTGAATAGATACACACATGCTAGAAGTATGCATGCTAAGCATACTTTTCGTGGTATAATTAAAAGTCAGTTTTTGAGGACAAGTAGACTCAATACTGACGAGACTAAATGCAAAGAGCAAATGGAAATTATGGCTCAGGAGTTTAAAAACAGATGTTATAACAGGGATCTAGTTTTGAACGTTATGAAAGAAGTTTTAGACAACAGATTACAGATACCCCCCATACTTTAGCGAAGCAGTGCAACATGAATCTTTAACCAATAATGCTTCCCTTCTACTTAGATATGTTACCACCTACAATACTATGACAGGACAAGTAGAAAATATAATACAAAAGAATTGGCGAATTCTAACATCTATGCCTGAATTGTCAGCTATTTTGGGCAATAAACCAAGGTTTGCATATAGAAATAGCAAGAATTTAAAAAGAGAATTATGCTATAAAAATTTTAATGTTAATGTAATAACCACAGTAATAAGTAAATATGGTAAAGTCCCTTGCCATAACTGTAGCTGCTGTAGAAATATTTGTGATAAACTACAATTTCAGCATCCTATGACAAAAGAAATGCATGAAATGTCAAGCTACATGTAATACTACAATAATAGTTTATCAACATGCACAGAATGTGAATGTTTCTATGTGAATAAATGCTCAAGGTGGCTGAAAGACCACATTATTGAGCATACGTCAGACATTAGAAGATGTATAACAACTAATGCGTTGGCTTAGAATATTATTGATAGGGGCTCATCATATGATTTTAAATTTAAGGTTTTGGAAGTAGTATTAAGAAGTTTGAGGGGAGGTGATATTAATAATAAACTTGAGACGGAAGACTATAGGTGGATCACTAGATTGGAAGCGGACAAATAACCTGGGCTTAATAATGTGATAACAGTAAAACCTATCTTGATTGCTGAACAGAAGCACTATAAATAAGTTTTTTTGTGTGTTTTTTATATATGTTTTATGTGGTTTTATGATATGTATTTTTAGTCTATGACTTACTAGTATTATTTAATTACTTATTTAAGTTCATTGGTTGGCTATGTCACGTGTTATGCTGCATTACAATATAAAAAGAATGTTTTAATTGTACTCTGAATATTGAAGAAGGGTGTTTCCCCAAAAGCTTTATCCATTTTGTGGTGAATAAACTAAGCGCTTTCTTACTTGGTTGCTTTCTGTTTTGTTATCATATGAGTTAATAATGGCTCTCAGCTTGCAATCGTCGATGAACTTGGTCAGCCAGAGTCCCTCCATGTTGGCCTGGACTTCTGAAAAGTAGATGTCAAACAGGAGAGGACCCAAGACTGATTTCTGTGCAACTCCACTCGTGACTGGTCGGCAGTCTGACTTGGAGTCTGCTACTTTAACACTGTGGGTTCTGTGAGCCAATTTACAATCCACCCAGTGATATAGGGGTTGATGCCTAGTTTGGTGAGTCTATCAATAATTCCTGAGAGGGGAAATGGTATCAAAGGCCTTGGCCAGATCATGGTAGGCTGTATGAACTGCCTTGCCCTCATCCACTGCTCTGGTGACTGACTTAAAGAAGTCAACCAGGTTGAGCAGGCATGATCTATTCTTCACAAAACCAAATTGCGTGGGATCCAGAGTTTGGAGATTCCCTATATCCTTGTTAATTATGTCCATGATGATGCGCTACATTGCCTTACATATCAGACTTGTCAAGCTAATGAGGTGATAATTCTCAGGGTCTGTAGTCGCTCCCCCTTTATGGAGAGGGATGACTGTAGCAGTGTGCCATTCTGTAGGGGCAAAGCCTGAGGTGAGGCTGTGATTGAACAGGGCACACAGGTGTACTGCCAGTTCACTTTGTAGTTCATGTAGAACACAGTCAGCCACAACTATTGAGTTTACCAGCAATGCCTAACTGAGGTATTGTGTCAAATGCCTTACCATGTCAAGACAGGCAGTGAGAACCATTTTGCCTCATCCATTGCTTTGATGACCGTCTCATAAGCTTAGCCAGCCTTATCTATAAGGCCATGGAGCAAATAATCATAGAGCTTATAAAGAAGGATATACATGCTCTCCAAACCCTTGATCTGACAGAGTTTGGTTTTGTCAAAGGCAGTTCATGCCTGTTAAACCTGGTGTACTTTGTTGAAATCATCACCAGAGTCATAGAGGAAGCCAAATCTGTGCATACAACCTACCCTTGACTTAGCCAAGGTCTTCAACACAATCCCACATTTGGGCAACATTGATAAACTCTCCTTCTAGATCTGCTTGTGTTCACAGGCAACCCTGCCAGCCCTCCAAGGGCAGGAAGGGTGGTAGGCAGGCCCCCTCTGCTAAGGCTTCTCAGATTTCTGTGGCCCAAAAGCCTCCTTTATCTGATAAACCTGCCTTTGACAATTCAACCCCCCCACTTCTTTTAGACCAGGTTCCTTTTTCCCTTCGGCTTTCCCTTTGTCTTCTAAATTGGTGTCTCATCACCTCAGACTCCCAAGGTCTTTCGATCATACATCCGTCAGGGTTACTTCATAGTATGGAAATCTCTCCCACCATTTTTAAGAGATTCCTCAACCTTCTCTAGAGCAAATTCCTTACTTCCTAGAGGTTCTACGTTCCCCAGTGAATCAAGGAATCATTCGACCTGTCACCCTTCCCAAGTGGGAAAGGGTTCTTATTCCAGGATGTTCATGGTTCCTCAAAAGAAAGGCACTTTGAGACCTATTCTGGATCTCTCCCAGTTCAGCACCTTTCTCAAAGTTGCTTCTTTTTAGATGCTTACTCTTCAAACCATGTTTCCTCTTTTATTACCCAGGCTTTCCTGAAGTCCTTGGAGCTGAAAGATGCTTGCCTTCATAACCCTATTCATTCACCCTCTTTTCAGGAAATGTTTAAGTTTCTCTGTCTTCCTTTCAGTTTCAGTTATCTGCTTTACCCTTTGGCCAAGAGTATTCACAAAATGCCTAGCTCTTGTGATTACCTTCTGCTGGCTCCAAGGCAGATTCTTTCCTTATCTACATGACCTGTTGCTTCAGGCACCTTATCCCAGTTGCCTGTCACAGGATCTGAAGTTCACCATCCCTCCTTCACTCAAAATTGCTATCAACTTCCAAAAGTCCACCACTAATCCCTCTCAGGATTATGTGCATCTTGGACTCAGTGCCAATGTTGACTTGTCTTTCAACGCCAAAAGTTAAGTCACTTGACAGCCTTCTTTTGGTCTCTTCTTTTTCTGACTGCAATGTCAGCCAGGGAGTTTTTTCAGGCCCTGGGATTCATGGATTCTTTTATTCCTATGAATCCTCCTTTAACTTCTCATCTTGAGGACAAACAATGTCTTAAAGGCATCCTGCATATTAAGCCTCCAAATAAACGTAGTCCTCCTCCTTTGGATGTTAACTCTGTGTTGGAAAATTGACAGGCTTCTTTTCAGCCTGCAGATTCTGCTTTTTTGTCATACTGTACCTGGAAGGCTGTCTTGTTGCTGACTCTTACTTCTGCTCAGAGGGTTTCTGAGCTTCAGGTCCTTATGGCCATTCCTCTTTTTTTTTTAGTTTTTCACAGGGACAGGGTTTTCCTTCATACTAATCCTTTTATGCCCAAGGTAGTAAAATGAGTTGTCCCTGAATCAGTCGATAAAACTCTCTTCCCTTCCCCTTCTCCTCAGTCTGCTAGTGAGGGTCATACACACCTTGGATTTGCACAGGCAGCTCATTTACTATTTGGATAAAACTAATGCCATTCATAAGTCTGATCAGCTTTTTGTTTCCTTTCATCCTAGGAGCAAACCATCTCTTCCTGGATATCTAAGGCAATTTCCCTTTGTTATACTTTTCATGGCAAATCATCATCTAGTTCTGTTAGAGTTCATTCTACTAGGGCTGTTGCCTGTTCTGGTGCCTTCTTCAAGGAGTTGGACACCAATTGCATTCTTAAAGTTGCTACTTGGTCTTCAGTGCATACCTTTACTAAGCATTAGAAAAGCTGGATATGGTTTCTAGGGTCAGAGCAGGTTTTGCTGACACTTTTTTATGGGGGGTTGTTGAGGGCTCTTCTCAGCCTTCCACCTCCCATTCTTTTTCCTGAGCTTTTTCTCCCTTCCATTTTGGATACTGCAACAGTGATATACAAGGACATAGTATAGTTATGTAAAAGCTTACTATGACAGTGGATACCCTTCTCTTCATTGTTGAAGTCTTCTCTCTCTTCCTCCAACCATGTCTTATTATTTCTGTTTTAGATTCCCTTTTTGCTGAGAGTTTCCCTTTTTTCTTCTGCATTTTTTTTTCCTTCTGGATATGTATGGACTCCTTCATTCTATGGAGACAGTTCTCTTCTGGGGCAATTCAGTTCTGGGTAGCTGTGTCCATATGTCCCTTTTATGCCCTATGTTCTATATGGGGAGCATAAATGTGACATACAGTGCATACAAGATCATTAGGCTTTTGTATACCAGCCAAGCGTCGGGCTGCCCTGGGCAGGAGATCCCTTCTGTTTTGGATACTGCAACAATAAAGAGCAGGACATCTACTGTTATGGTAAGATTTTACACAACTGTACTAAGTGTGCCTGGTTCACCACTACACATACTAGTATAACCAAGATACTATAGTAAGTTAGTAATCCCTACACAGCCTATAGGCTCCTCCCTTGCCCACAGGAAGGATGTGGTGTGTGGGTCTCTCATTCTCTACCAGAATTAGGCCACCGTGTCCTTTTTGAAATTGTGTTCACTGATGCCGGAGTGAAATCAAAGTTACTTGTATTTTGAAACTAAACAAAGCATTCTAAAAACCCTCCATCTTGGAACCACCGTAAATGGAACTTAAAAGGAAAATCCTGGCACGTTTTGGCAACCAGTTTATTTATAGTCCTGAAAAGTATGGGTCAGTGTCAGAACTGCTGCTCAGCTAAATTCTACAGAGGTGATGGTGCAACCACTACTGGGAAGTCTTTGCTTTCCTTTCTTGTCCAAACCCATGGTACTGTTAGTACTCTTAATGAACAGGAATGGGAAAGTCAGCTACCTGTTGGTTACAGACAAGCTGCTTGGGAATGACCTTCTTAGGATCACACATGGCTCAGCAAATTCTACCTTGATAATGTACCCATTTCAACACACTACCAAGGACATGTCTGTAGATCACTGTGTGTGATACACCTTTAAGAAGCTTTCTAGTCAGCAGACATGCATATATTTACTGAGCATTTGCAAGAGTGAGTGCCATTTTGAGTGAGCAGTCAGAGTAAGAGCATACAATGTTTGTAGTCAAGTCTGTTAGATAGTTTAAGTTCAATGTTCTTGCTATCCATCCTGACGTGTTTGTACATAATAAAATACTTAAAATGAACACACGTGCCTCAATGTCTTCTTAATGCACATAAGAGGAACATGATGTCAGAATGGAATCCAGAGTCACAGTCATGAGGCAACCAGTTAATGTTGGAGGAATATATAGGATGACTCAACCCTGCACAAACGACTCGCAAAACATGTCAGAGACAAATTCCAGGGACTAAAACTCACTTAAATTTCCTTTGCTACAAATATTAAACGAAATACTCAGAATGCTCAAAATGAATTTCTTATCAAATGAAATGTCTGATACTGTGCCGTATTAAAGCATTCAAAATAATTACGAAAACATTTGAAATAATATCTGAATCGCATAAAATGTACAAAAAAAGGGAAAATGACCACATTTATTTGCATTAACTAAAGCTATCCAAAGTATGCAAACTGTTCGGAAGTGTGTGCAGTATTACAGTGCAGTTATTTCAAAGCGTATTTCACGGAGTACAGTATTTCTAAGAGCTTACTGTGCATTTGAATATTATTACAAGTACCTGGTGTGTGTGCATGCTCGTACATAATTAGAAGGGTCATTTTGTATTGTGTTTTGCTATACTTTGTGGGCATGGCAGGAGGATTTCGCAGACCTGTACTGCTTGCGTTTGGTAACAATATTGCAGAAAACTGGAGAGTATTTGAGTAGGAATAAGATATTTTCATACAGGCTGCATTTTCTGACAAAGATGCATGTACTAGAGCACTTATTCTGTTTAATTTAGCTGATTCAGAAGCCACTGAAAGGGAACGTTCATTTGCGTAGACTCCATCTGTCTTTGTGGGGTGGTGAGCTGTAGTACCAGCTGAGAAAAGGGAAGACCCTGACTGCTTAAAACATAAAATGAGAGAGGTGTGTAACCCCCAAACAAATATTACAATGAAAAGGCACTTGTTTTACACAAGGGATCAAAAGCCAGGTGAAACTTTTGCTGCATATATAACCAGCTTAAGAAAATAAAGATAAAAACATGCAGATTTGGTGATTTGAGAGATGAGTTGATATGACCACACACAAGCCTGTCCTTTAACAATGACACAGTGAGAAAGATTCTGCTTTGAGACAGTGATTTGACTTTAAATAAGGCCACTGAGATTTGTCAGATATATGAACTTACAGAAAAGAAAACAAGTATGCTTACAAATGAGAACTGTGGAAGGCAGTGACAAAGCTCATGTAGACAGTATGCAGCACGTGGCTAAAAGAAACAGGCCCAAGCACATGGCAGCTGCTACAGGCTCTGTAGTAGTCCCTGGGAAACCCCGTACCTTTCTAGCAAGTTCTAAGTCAAGCTCTGTAAAACAGACATGCTCAGTGCAGCACAGGGGTGACTCAGCAAAACCCATAGCAAATCTTATAGTCAACTGTTGTAATTGTGGTGGCAAATATGAGCCTAAAAGAGAAAGGTGCTTAGCTTTTGGTGAGCAGTGTCATCTTGTAATAAGTGGAATTATTTCAAAAGATTTTGTAAATCAAACAAGACACATTCTTTTATTAAGAAAAAAGGTCATTCCAAGAGGCAAGTTGATCAATTAGACAGCTGCGACCCTACTTTTTATGTTGATGGTGTATCTATGCTTGTTGAAACAGTTAATGCAGTAGACTTGTGGGCAAAGAACAAAATCTTTTGTACTGTTTGGATTAATGTGACCCCCATAGAGCTCAAAGTAGATACTGGCTCAAAGTCCAATGTTATGTCAGCAGAAACATTTGGTAGAGTAAAAGCTTGATTTGACTAAGTGTGTGAAGCTAGTAGCTTATGGTGGTGAAGAGATTCAAACCGAAGGCTCAGTAGTACCTTCATGTTACTCTGCTGGGAACAGCTATGACTTGCAAGTTTACACAGTCCAGAGGCATGTACAGTCATTATTAGGCCTCAGAGACAGTTTGAAACTAGGACTGCTTTCACTTAAAGTTCACCATGTAAGCTTGCAGTACAGTTCAAATTTTGCCCAAACTATTTTTTCTGAGTATGCCGATATTTTTGCAGACAAACTAGGCAAACTAGAGGTCAGCCCGGTTATCAGACCAACATGGAAAGTTACAGCAGCTATACAGAAGAAAGTTAAAGCTGGGTTAGACAAAATGGTGCATCTTCGAGTAAGTTGTCCATTAGAAGAACCTACTGAATGGGTATCCTGCATAGTACCAGCTCATAAGAAAAGCTCAGATGATATCAGAATATGTATTGATCCAAGAGATTTGAACAAAGCATTACAAAGGCCTCATTATCCAATGTGCATTCGAAGAGGTTGCTGCCCTCATGCCATACACCACTGTTTTTTTTCTGTCTTAGATGCAAAGAGTTAATTTTGGTTGACCAAAAATCTTCATTACTGACCACTTTCAGTACATTTGGAAGATAACAAATTTCTAAGAATGCCATTTGGAATAAATTCTGTCAGTGAAGTCTTTCAGCGTGGAATGGAGCAAATGTTTTATCAGGCTACCCATGTTCTATTATAGAAATAACCGATGATGTTGGTGTGGTATAGTGAAGATTTACCCACGGTTGGCATGCTTTAATCATGAGGGCGAAGCCTGAGTGATTAAATAAAGCCAACTGAGGGTACATTTCAATATACCACAACCATGGAGTTGGTTATTGCTATTATACAATGACATTATTTAAGAAAGAAAATACTCTCTATTCTTAAATAATGTCTTTGTATAATGCCTCCTTGCTGCCCTTCCGTTTTATGTGGTATCCTGGGGCTTTTTTTGATGTACTGCGCATGCGTATGGGACTTGTTGCTCCCACGATTATGCAGTACATCAGGGCTGTGAAGAGGTAGCAATGGAGAAAGGAAGATCTCTGTTGCTTCTTCTTTGTTATAATCAATAAAAAAAGAAGAACCCGGGAGACTTTTTATGTTAGGGAGAGTCAGGACAGACAAAAATAAAAGGATTATCAGGTACGTTTTTGAGTTTTGTAGAATGTACCTAACAGGTTCATAGGTACTAGGCTATCTGTCCAAAGGCATTTATAAGCCTAGCCAGAATGTGTTGGCTTTCGTTGCCCCCCTTAGATTAGTTCCCTGTGCCTCTGTCCAGCAGAGCCACTGAAGTGATCCACGGGGTAAACTTTCCCATCCACTCGTCAAGGTTTCTCTTGAAGAGAGTTAGTGAGGAGCTCTGCCTAATGTAGATTGGAATCTTGTTCCAAAGCATGGGAAGTCTCTGGGACAGGACTCTATCCCTCCAGCACGTCCTATTTATTGTTGTGGTGAGGTTTAGATCCCTAGAGCGTGTGGCTCGAGGGGATAAAGTTTTCTTTAGGTGGAGCATGTCCATCAATTCTGGGTTGGACATGGCCTTGTATCCTTTCATTTCTGTCAGTGCCATCTCCCGAACATAAAATGTCTTCAGTTGTGTTTGGTATTAAAAAAAAAAAAATACGAGATAAGCTAATGGGAAAAAGTCCAGGTGACCGGACCTTTTCCTGTTGGTATATTCTCAGATTTACAACGGGCACGCTGGTTGGGTTGGCCAATCAGCATGCTCATTTTTGAATGCTAATGGCTAGTCATTGTATAATACAGTAGATGATATTCTAGTAGGAGGCAACAGTGAAGTCGAACATGAGAGAAATCTCAAGAAAGTTCTGGAAAGAGCACATGAAGTGAATCTTAAGCCCAATCCACAGAAGTGAAAATTCAGGCTATGAGAAGTTGTTTAGGTTGGTCACTTGTTTAATAGTGCAGGCCTAGGACCAGATCCTTCTAAGCAGATAGCTATTCTTGAGATGCCAGCTTCAGACAATGTTCAAGCCAAAATAGGATTTTCTTGGCATGGTCAACTACTTAGGCAAGTTCATTCCAGTTTTATGCCAGCTTTCAGCATCATTACGAGAACTCGCACACAAAGATGTAATTTGGTTATGGTCAGAACAGCACCAGAGTGGATTTGAAGTCTTGAAACAGAAAATTGCTAGTCCACCGACTCTCAGCTACTATGATGTTCACTAACCAGTTACTCTTTCCTGTGATTCTTCTAAGTTTGGTGTAGGTGCAGTCATTCTTCAAGAGGGTAGACCAGTCACCTATGCTTCGAGAATTCTTACCCAGACTGAGATGCAGTATGCCCAGATTGATAATGAGTTTTTGGCCATTGTGTTTGCATGTTTGAAGTTCCATAATTATATTTATGGTTGACCTATCCAGATCAAAACTGATCACCGACCTTTAGTCACTATTTTGAGAAAGCATATGCATTCAGTTCCAGCCAGATTGCAACGTATAATGCTAAAATTGCAGAAGCACAATTTCAGTCTTGTTTACACAAAAGGCAAACTTTTTTATCTTACTGATACTTTATCCAGATAGCCCAGAAAAAACACAGAACAACATAACAATGAGCAACTTGATTTTGACGTCATGGAAGTAAGAAATTTTTCTTCCACATGTCTTGATGAGCTCAGAACTCCTACAGCTTCAGATCCAGTTCTCCAGAAATTAAACCTCTTTATCAGTCAAGAACAGCCATCAAAGCAATCTTGTTTACCAGTAGAAGTGCAACCATATTTTACCTACAGAAATGAGATTTTGTCAGACAGTGGTGTCATGAAAGGCCATAAAGTGATTGGTCCAAAACCTAAGTACATTAAGATATTGCATCGTGGCCACCTGGGAACTGATTCTACCAAAAGAAGGTAGAGAGATCTATTCTTTTGGCCTTCTATGTCAAGAGTTAAAGATCTTGCTCACTATGTAATAGTACAAAATCACATCATCAGAAAGAACCACTTCAGTTAAGCCAGATTCCTGAACGGCCTTGGTTGACAATAGCTACATATATATTTGAGTGGAATGTTCAGCACTATTTGCCATTAGTAGACTCTTATTCATACTGGTTTGATAGTGACCGACTTCGCAACCTAACTTCCAGCACTGTCATTATTAAGTTGAAATGTCATTTTTCAGTCCATGGTAGTCCACACAACATTATTTCTGAGAATGGTGCACAGTTTACCAGTCAGCAGTTCAAGAAATTTTCAAAAGAGTGGGACTTTATTCATGTTATGAGTAGTCCTGAATGCTCCCAGTCAAACTATTTGGCTCAAAGTGCAAACAGTTGTTAGAGATTGTTAGAGTTTTCCTAAACTTGTTGAATCTCAGAAACATTCCTCATGATAATCATCTAAGCTTACCTGCACATCTTATGTCGAGACAAACCAGAACTACACTATCAGCAGTAAATCTATTGGTTCCAAATGCTAAAAACAACAAAGCAATAACAGCCTAACTGTTGAAAAAGCATTTGACCCAGAAATCTTCCTATGACAGATCCAGCAAACCACTTCACTCTTCACAATAAGGAGAGACAGTAAGGATGCAGATGCAGAAGGTTTTGATCGCATTGGATTTGTGAAGTGTGTGTGTCAACAGCCCAGATCGTACATTGTGGAATCACAAGGAGTGGAATTCAGATGACATCGGAAACACTTGTTACCAGTATCCAAAACTGTGTTACAGCATCCTGCCTGTGACAAAGACTTTAATTCTCAGAGTGACTTGTCAAATGTTCCTATACCAGACTACATTTTGCCAGAAATCCCTGTTCCTGAGAAAATCCCTGAGAATCCCCAAACAGAACATTCACCAATGACTGTCCCTGTTGCTAAACCTAGTCCTAATCATTATGTCACAAGAGCAGGT
The DNA here is from genome assembly GCF_019279795.1 of Protopterus annectens. Taxonomy (NCBI): domain Eukaryota; kingdom Metazoa; phylum Chordata; order Ceratodontiformes; family Protopteridae; genus Protopterus; species Protopterus annectens. The sequence continues at coordinate 426,140,755 of NC_056749.1, forward strand.
TGCATCTGGAAACCTTGTTCCAGATACAAGGCAACGTGGACATGACAGTTGTTTTCTTTATCATTGCTTGTATTAATGCATGCCTATGGAAATGTCATTTGCTAATGTAAGACAGCTCAATAAAGAGGGAGGATGTAGATCAGTATGTGTGATACACCTTTAAGAAGCTTTCCAGTCAGCAGGCACATGCATGTATCTACTGAACACGTTTAAGCAAGAGTGCCATTTTGAGTGAGTAGCCAGAGTGATAGCATGCAATGTTTGTAGCTAGTTAGATAGTTTTAAGTTCAATGTTTTTGCTATCCATCTTGACATGTTTGTACATAATAAAATATTTAAACACCCATGCCTCAAAGTCTTCTTAATGCACACAAGAAGAACAACAATGTCTATGCCCTACTATCCCCTCTCCAGCAAGCTGCTATAGTCCTAAATATGAAAATTCAGACACAAGTGCCTTTCTATGCCATCCCTTCAAGAGTGAGGAAATTTAGATACTGGGACCACCACATAAATATGCAGTTGGTTGAGAAGGGCTTGGCAGATTTGTGGCCAGAAGTGTCAAGTGCAAACCCTTCAGCAAGGTTTAAATCTATCTGCATGTAAACATGTATGCATATTCCCAATGTTATTGAAGGTGGTGGCTGGTACAAACAGCTGCTGCAAAGAACAATTGAAAAGAGTTTGTGGATTTAAATATATGTTATGGTTGTGTCCACATACTGTGCCCTTCAAGTCCCAGATAAACAAGCACTGCATTAACTAACTTTATCATAACAGGCAGAGACAACATATCTTCTCTGATAACAGTATTAGTTTTGTCACAAAATATGAATGCCTTTTAGGTCCATTTTCTACAGACTGCTTATGAATACATGTAGTCCATCTTTATTCTCACCTTTTCAGGTGTGGTGCTACTCCTTGAAAGTACAATTGTATAATAACTTACCATAACAGTAGATGCCCTACTGATCACTGTTGCAGTATTCTTGACATATCTGCTCTCACCTCTGATGTCCAAACGGGTACCAAAGTTTTATCTTCCTGAGGTTGTATGTCCAATACATGACCTCAGCTCCCAAATGTAGAGAAATACAGACAATGTAGGAGCATGAACCTCAAACTATCTCCAAGCCAAGCAGCTTGAAGATTACTGAGAGAGGGAGATAGGTCAGCTAGGAAGAGGGGTGTAGCTCGAACAGGTAAGTAAATCCTCCATTTCCAAGTAGCAGAGTAGAGGAAAAAGCAGGGGCAGAGAGTAATGTTGAAGTAAGCCAGAAAAGATGGGAAGGAATACTGCAATAGTGATCAGTAGGACATCTACTGTTATGGTAAGTTCTTACACAACTGTAATATGTCTTCACTGAAATCACTGTTGCAGTATTCCTGACACATGGGTGATTTACAGAGCTGGAGGAGGTATAGAGAAGGGTAGTTGGCTACTGAGTAGACAAGATGTCCAGCAGTTCTGGACCTGGAGAAGGCATAACTTTTAGTGTTTGGTGAAGGTATATACAGAGGATGAAGTAGCAGCTAGCAAGACAGACCTGGTATCTACTCCCCTGCGAGAAGCCTAGAGGAAGCAACTGCTTTAGTGGAATAAGCTTTTGGGCAGGAATTGTGAATAGCAGAAAACAGATGGCCTTAGGGGCCTAAGATGCAATAGTTTCTTTGGAGACTGGCTGGCCCAATTTAGGGCTCATAAAAGATTCAAACCACTGGTCAGTCTTCCAGAAGGATTTAGTTTTGTCCAGCTAAAATCTCAGTTGTCTGTGAATGTCTAGGGAATGTAATGATTCTTCCTCCTTAGTCTGGGGACTGGAAAAGAAAGTGGGTAGGTGAATGGCTTGACTGAGGGACAGCTCATTCACTACCTTGGGCATGGAGGCTAGATTAGCCCTGAAATTCACTCTGTCCTTGTGGAAAATAAGAAAAGGTGGGAATGCCCATAAGAGTTTGTAACTCATACTCTCCTAGAAGACGTGAGAACCAAGAGTAGAGTGGTTTTGCAAGAGCATAATTTTAAAGAGGCAGAAAATGCTGGTTCAAAGGGAACCAATGTAAGCTTTTCCATCACAAAAATAAGATCCCAAGGGGAGGAATGATGGATTTCCTTGGGGAGTTAAAATGCAGAACTCCCTTGAGGAAAAGCTTGACTTCTGCTCTAGCCATAAGTGTGGGGGGGGGGGGGCAAGCACTGATGGTCAACAGGTGAGCCTTGTAAGAGTAAGCCAAACCTGAAACAAGTAATTTGCAAAGATATTGTGGGACCACAGGGACCTGTGATAAGACTGTGTCCAGACTGTGTTTGGGGCACCAATAAGAAAACCTTTTCCATCTAGCAATGCAAGATTTTTTAGTAGCAGGCCTACTACCTTCCTGTAGTACATAGGATCCTATTCTCTGAGGAGGTTGTTAAATCCCTCAGACATCTATCAGCTACAGAGTCAAGCTGCATGAGGAAAGATTTGAGTGGAGAGGCAATCCTTTTTTTAAGTGATATGGTCTGGTTGCAGTAGTATTTTCCTGGAATTTCCCTTTGTCAGGTGAACTTGCCCACTTTTGGCCATAACATCTTCTCCCCTGCAAGTAACAAGAGTTTGGGTGCTTCTTTTTGTGCTTTTAGAAGAATTATTGGAAGAGGTAGTGAAGAAAAGGCATAGAGTAACTTCCCTGTCTACTGGAAGAAGGCATATGTCCTCTAGGCTAAGGGACAAGGTTCCCTGTGGTGTAGAATGGTCTATGTTCAGCCATCTGTTTAAGTCACAGACAAAATTCAGGTCCCTAAGACCCTATATTTCTGGTACTTTTTGACTTACAAATTTGCAGGAGATTATAAATGTGGGGTTTGTGGATACCTTGTAAGCCAAGCATAATAACCCATCAGCAATCTATAGGAGGCTGACTAGAGGGAGGGCTTTAAGCCACGTTTGTTACACCCTGTATTCTTTTTATAAGGAACCTCTGAGGTTGCTGTAGTTGCTGCATATGCCTAGCCATGTACATACTACATACTAAAGGAAGTATTGTACTCTTATGATTGTTCTGATAAGGGTGGAGTACAGTGGGATAATGACCTCTTTAGACCTATTTGCCATACCCTTACTTAGTTGTGCAACATAAAAGGATGTCCTCACCACTGTGGCCATGTGGTGGTTGAAGGTAAGGCTACTGTCTACATGTGTACCCAGATCCCTGACCACTGGGTAAACTCTTAGGGGTATATTGTCAACATGGTAATTAGCAGAAATGGTTGACTTCCCAAAAGGTACAATTATGTATTTCTTAGCACTTTGTTTAAGACAATGGCTTTGGCACTATTTGGTATCCAGAGATAGGCCTTCTTGAAGAATGTTAGTATCTGCAGGGGATTCAATGATAAACTTAGCTTGCAATCATCTGTAAACTTAGTCAGCCATAAAACTTCAGGATTTGCTTCCATTTCAGAGAAATGGATGCCAAAAAGGAGCAGGCCCAGTAGAGAGCCCTGGGGGACTCCGTTCATGACTGGCATCTTGGTGCAGATGGCCACCTGAGCTCCTGGGTCATATCAGTGAGCCAGTTGGCTATCCAGCTGGTGATAAAATGGTTTATACCTATATTAGTGAGCCTGTCTTTAATGCCTGAGTGGGTATTGCATCCAAAGCCATGTCCAGGTCAAGTTAAGCTGTGTGCATAGTCTTACCTTTATCCTGACCCTCTCAAAAAAGACCACTAGATTTAATAGGAATGACCTTCTTTAACAAAGCCAAATTGTGATGGGTCCAGTGTTTGCAGGTTAACTGTGTGCTCATTTATCATTTCCATGGCCTTGTAAATGAGGCTCATCAGACTTACGCCCCTGTAATTATCCAATCACTGGTTGGACCTACTTTGTGCATTGTGCAGGGTAATGACTGCAGCCAGCTTAAATTCCTTTGGCACAAAACCTAACAGTAGGCTGCAGCTGAAAAGTGATTGAAGTGGACCAGAGAGGTCATGTTTCATGCTATTTATTAAGCATTCTGGGCTGTTATTGAGGCCCAGTGTTTTGGGCCTTGGAAAGTGCATTGATGACCTGTTCTCTAGTAATGGTTGGGGGGAAATGGCCTCTGGTTCGGTATGGGTGATGCTGTTTAAGTTCTGCACATTGTGTATTTCCCTTGAGGCTATGGACTTAGCTGTAGAAAGCTTTTTGGTTGTCCTTTCCTGAGAAACTATTTATTCTTCAATTATTAATTAACCCTCTTAGCTGTCTGGTTAGTTTACTCAGGGGGGTTTTAGTATGTATGGCTTTACTCCTCCTATGCTTGGCCAAGAGTTTTTTCTTTTGTTGTACAACCGATTGATGTTGTGATTCCACCAGTGTGGCTTGATTTTTGAGTTTGTCTTATTCTTAATATGAATGGGCACAGTTCACTCTATACAGCTATCAATATGGCTGTACAGAGATTTTGTAAATAGCTCAGCATGTGATATGGTGTTTACTGGGTTTGGGGGGGTGCTTGGAATTTAGCCAAGGTGCCACTTAGTAGAGAGATGTTGGCCTTGGAATAGTTCCTGAAGGATTTTGGTTACTCTGGATCCCCAAATGTAACTTTTATTTCAAGCAATATTGCCTTACGCTGACGGAAAAGCACTTTAAAATAAATTTCTAAAATTCCTTTCGCTGCTATTGCTCTCATTATTATTTTTTATTAGTTTATTGTTTTTTCTTGTTTCTTTGTTTTGGCAACGGGTGCTAGTAGCGATATGGATTCTTTTGAACCACAAGAAACTCCTGCGGTTCTTAAATCGAGTTTTCCTGCCGGGGACTTATTGGAAACACTAGATAATCCGGTCGTGGGCAGTTATTTGGATGTAATTAATCGCAAGTTGGAGAATTTATTCACTAGGCTGGATAAAATTGATGCTGAACACAGTGACCTTCGTGGAATATATATGGTAGCGGTTAACCAACCTAAGGTACAGCATATCAATGCTATGCATGTTGAAAACATTTGCCTATGGGTCTCGATGTGATGGCGAAACACCTATCGACGCGTTACAGCCACCTGTTCCTAACTGTGTCGGTGTGGATTTTACCGAACCGGAGTCAACTGCCCCGGTGGTTGCCATGGGATTGGAGTTGGTTGGCAAGAGTACACGCCTGAACGATTATCTAATATGGGGCCCAATTAACAACACTGTCTCAAACACTGCGTCTAATGAAAGACTAGATCCGGAGCAACTTTTGCTTGATGTTGGAGGAGACCGCCAACCTGTTAATAAGTATAAACTTGTCTCTGCAAAAGTGGTTCGTCCTTTACACGATGGGGCGAACACCGATAAGTCTATAACACCATGTTCTAACATTGGGAACGAAGGTAACATCTTCAATGTATGTTTACCAACTTGGCTTAAAAATTGTTTCAATTTTTCCAAAGTACCTGCTAGTGGTGCGAATGTCAACAGCACTGTGTTCAATGATAATAATGCTGTAAATAGCGGGTCGAACAGTATTAGCCTTAAACTAAAGACCTTTGATGCATGCATACTTAAATTAAAGAAATTACAACTTGAAGTTGCTTACTTCACTGAATGCCTTTCTTTGAAGATAGTACCTAAAGGCTTGAGGCGTGCACCATACCCAACTGGCCTAGAGGCCGGATCAGTGTTTCATATGGACTTGGTCAGGCTGTTCGACCATCAGGGTTTGGAATTAATTGAAGTAATTGTTAAACATTACAATTTGTGGATAGATGAACTCTCTCTTTATATTTCCGACTTGGACAAAATGATTATTAATGATTTAGAGTTCAACAGATATAAATTTGAATATGAGCGCACTTTTGTCAGCATTGTCGATCATATGTTTAAATTACAGTCTCAAAAAATTAAGAAACTTCGTAGAGATTGTGATGCTTACAAACAAGGTTTAGCTTACCCTAACCCGCCATTGGGTCAGTCTTGGAAAAAAGGTATTCCTTCTTTCAATTCTAGTACCAGAACCAGTGGTAGCCAACATAGTGGTTCACTCCAGGAATGTGGTTCTACTGGTACTGGTTTGGTACAACACAGCCCAGACAACAATGATTCTAATAATTTTTTTGATAAGAATGTGAATGTGGGTGCTTCCAATGGTACCCCTTGGAGTGCAAGGTTAAGGAGTGGTCAACATAATTCTAACCAACATACAAATTTTCAGCAGCGCCCCTATATGGGGGCAAGACCAAAAACAAGGAACTCCCAACAACCACAAACAAACACGAAGTGGAGGAACAACAAACAAAACGACAAGACTTATTATTAAGAGCCCTTGTTGATGTTCCTTCCTATGATAAAGACAATGGAGACAAGCTGGTTCTGTCAGAGGTTGACATTATTGACACATCCTTGTTAGACGACTATGAGGTGGTTGATACTGACTTTATACTAAAAACACCATCTGTGGATGTTGTTAGTAATGAATCTCATGACTTTAAACTATATAATTTTAGTACTGTTAAATTTGACACTGAAATGGTCGAATTTTTGTCTAAGGGTTTAACATTTGTCCCTTCAAAGCCTTTAAATACTGTTGATTCTATTTTAGACATTAAGCTCTTCATTAGGAAATTGAACTTTACATTATTAATGGGTAATAATTCTGCTTACACTGAATTGGGACAGCTGCATACATCTAGTACTTACAACCCCCCCTCTTCATCCAGCTTTAGAAGTATTTGGTAAATGTTGTGAGTTAGATATTAGACATGTTAGGAATAATATATCAAATGTTACTAACTCTAACTTAAAAATGACAGATGTTGAGTACCTCCAGTTTTTCAAATCCCAAAATCTCAGGTTTTGTAAACCTGACAAGGGAGGCGGGTTGGTTGTCTTCAGTACAGCAGACTACCAGGCTCGTATGGATGAAGTATTACATTCTGACACATATGAACCTAGTTCAAGATCAGACGTTAATACAGCCTATAAGTTAATTATGGACTGTATTGAGGAGTTATATATTGGCAGTAGAATTGACCAAAAAATATATGGTTACCTAACTACGTCATTTCCAAGATACCCATACATTTTTGGGATTCCTAAAATACATAAATGCATTGACAATCCCCCACTTAGATTGTTAGTTGACAGTAGAGGGTCACCTACTTATCCCTGTGCTAAAGTAGTGGATAGTATACTCCAAAAATATGTAGTAAAGGAAGCCCAGATATGTAAAGATTCATGGACGTTCCTTGAGAAGATAAGAACTATTAACTACAACGCTGACTTCAACTTTCTGACTATAGATGTTAGAGATTTGTACAGTAGCATACCACATGATATTGCACTTGAATGGGTAACCCTTGACTTAAAAAAACATAATGCTCCAGACAGGGAAATCTATCTTGTATCAGTACTTAGTGACCTTGTTCTGTCTTATAACTTCTTTATGTGCTACAATGAGTTTTTCTTACAGAAAGTTGGAGTGGCAATGGGGTCGCCTTGTGGTGGAAGCATAGCCAATTTAGTTATGGCTTACTGGGAGTCTGAATTTGTTTTTTCCAACCATAATCACTTCCTAGATAAGTTTATTTATTACACTAGATTTCTTGATGACATCTTCATTTTGATACATGGAAATGATGACACAAGTAAATTGGTGTTACAATACCTTAATAGCACTACCAATTTTCTAGAATTTACATACTCATTTGGGATAGACAATATTGCATACCTTGATGTACTTCTAAGTAAAAATTACCAGTACAATTGCTACACTGCAAAGGTTTTTCGTAAGAAAACTTATTCAAATACCTTTTTACACTTTACTAGTTGTCACCCTTTTTACCAGAAGAAGTCTGTTGTCAAAGGACAACTAGTAAGAGCTGCTAGGATGGTCAGTTTAGACAACGACTTCCATGAGGAATGTGTAGTGCTTAAAAACATGTTTCTATCTCGAGGGTATCCCGAACGTTTATTGGACAACCTAATACAGGAAGTAATAGATAAAAGAAGCCAGAACATTTACCAACCTTTACTCCCAGTTAATTGTGCTGAGCCCCAAGGCGATCCAGAACATGTGATTGATTGCAATACTAGTAGTATGCATGAATCAGAAGAAAACATAGTTTCCGGCGAAGATAAAATAAACATTAATTATTTTATTACTACATTTAGCACAGGTAGTAATATTTGTATTGACATAATTAATAAAAATTGGGAATTGCTTAAAATGTACCCTTTTATTTTTGAAAAACTAGGAGATAGACCTAAAGTAGCTTTTAGGAAAGGGAAGAATTTAAAATCTCTCTTGGAGGGTAGTAAACCCTTGGTAACTCACAACGCAGGGATGTTAAAGTGTCAAAGTTGTAATTATTGTAAATACGTGGAAGAAACAACTTATTTTGAGTTAAATGGCACTTCTTATAAATTAAAACACAAACTTAATTGTAATTCTACTTTCGTTGTTTATCTAGCTAGATGCATATTATGTCCCGTCTTCTATATCGGGAAGACCGAAAGAAGACTTAGGGACAGAATATATGAGCATTTATATGCTATGAAAAAGTCTAAACTTGACAACGCTCTAGCTAAACACACTTCTGTATTTACCAATCACACATTCAAATTCTTAGCAATTGACCAGGTTTGTTGTGATAGCAGGGGGGGCCTTGACCCCTTAAATTGGAAGAAGCTGAATTAATTTGGCAGGTTAGGTTAAATGCATACAGTTATCCAGGAATTAATGATTCATGTTCAATCTCAAGTGTGTTAAAATTGAACAGTCTTAAGAGATGATATTAATGTTTTAGGGCTGTACTTTTGTTTTGTATTATTTATTATTATTTTTTTATTATTATTATTTTTTATTATTATTATTCTTTCACATCATTATATATTTTATCTCGTGACTACACCAATGAGCCAGTGGGTTCATTTATGTTTTTTATTACCAGACTATATTTGTTTAGTTAATGGTTATTAATTATATATATATATATATATATATATATATATATATATATATAAATAAAAATACATATATATATATATATATATATATATATATATATATATATATATATATATATATATAAAATACATATGCATAAATAATTATCTTGGATGTCACAAACTACATTTCACTATTTAATATTGTCGTTTTTTTCATTAATATGAGTTGTTTTGTATTTATGTGTTTTATGCATTTATAATGATACTCAAATGTATTGAGTATGTCTTTTTAAATAGAATGAGAAGGAGGTTCAGCATCCTACGTAGTAATTGGTATTTAATTTCAAATGTCTTATAAAAGCTTTGTTGCAGCCCATTTTTTTAACATTTCTGAGGAAGTTAGCTACTTACGCTGACGAAAAAGCACTTTAAAATAAATTTCTAAAATTCCTTTCGCTGCTATTGCTCTCGTTATTATTTAATATTGCCTTATGGTCAGATCAGATGAGCAAAGTCATTACATAGGGTGAGGAACATCCGCCCCCCCCCATGTTTATGAGTACAAGGTCAAGTATGTTTGTACCCCTGGTAGGAGAATCAACTGTTCAAGGATGCTGGTATTAAAGTTTAGAAATCGCTGAGCTTGTTCATTAGAAGTGGTGTAGGATTCCCAATCTATAGAAGGGTAGTTGAGATCTCCCATGAATATCATTATTGGGTTGAAAGGTGAGGGACTCTAGAACACTGAGATAGGTAGTAAGTTTTTTTTCCTGGGACATGGAGGAGAACCTATAGGTTGCAAAGGTATGGCATGATATCCTGTCTATGGCGAGATGCACATGTATGAGTTCCAGTGGGTCATATACTTTAACTAGTCTGGATGTGAGGTTGGTTTTAATATAGACTGAGACTCCTTCACCTTTAGTTCCCTCCTGTGCAATAGCTAGTCTAAAGGAGTGAAAGGCTTTACAACCTTGCATTGCTGGGGTACTCTCCACGACTTTAAACCATGTCTCCATGTCTACACTCTCCAGGGACAGGAAGGCTTGCAGGGGAGTGCAGTTTCTTCTTAAGACTTCTAGCATTGAGCAGTACCACCTTCAGATATTCTTTCATAAGGTCAGTTAAGTCAGGAAGTTTGTCAGTCTGGCATTGCCTAAAAAAGGCCCTATGGGGAGAAAAAGGTCATTGTCAATATATGACAGCCTAGAGGGATAAGTGTAGACCATAAACACACCAGCAGTCAGATTCCACCAAGGTTCTTTATCCCATCAAGGATCACATAAGTGTAGACCATCCCTGGCAAAGCAGTGTGGTCTGTCAACCATGTCCTGCCAGGCTGTCAAATATTGTACCCCCTTGGACTGACATCAGAAGCTAAGCCAATTGTTAAAATCAATCATTTTCTGTTGGTAACATAGCATCATCCTTGGAGAAGGTAGTATGTTATTCAGTGCTATGCTTATACCTGTCTGATGCACATAATCAGTGAGCTTGATCATGTCTGGCTTCATATAGTCAAGGAAGGTACATCTGAGGTCATTAACACTCACATAGACTATGACAGAGTCAATATTGGTACCTGTGGTTCAATGACCTGAGTACCTGTGTGACTTGATGGATCCTAGCCCTGGAAAGGCAGCTAAGTGTGACTCTCTCTTTACTCAGCATAAGTAGTTTTATGTGTAGGATCTTTACTCTGTGGAGTAGCTGTGGTGCAAGTGTCACTGAAAACCTCTATTAGATTAGTTTTGGTTGTATGGGAGAGTTTTGCCTCCAGCATTAAAAGTGTATTTACACCTCTTGCATACATTATCTGTTTTATTAAGAATAAGTGGGTTGTCAGTTTATATGATAATTGCTACAATGCCTCATTATACCCCTCTCAACCAGCTTGGCCACAGAGAGTTGGTAAGTGCAAATTCATAGCTACTGATCTATTAGGGAGGAGTGAGGGAAATGTAAATATTGAATAAATAAATAAGAAAAGGAACTTGATGAGCAATTCTACAAACTAGATGCTCTATTAGTTAAAAATATCTGTCTAAACAGTAAGAGCATTTTAAGGGAAACATACTGTGAGAGAGTGGAATCTACACAGATTACAAGAAGGAATTACACTGTGAGGTATCAGTGATTATACAGATTACTTCCAGGTGCCACTGCTTGGAGAGCAGCAGTTCTAACTAAATACTGTAAAAAAAGGTCATAAAGTATAGATATTTAACACAGACATGTAGATATTTAACACAGAAACACTCTTCTCAGTAATGTGGTCTCTAAATGCCACAGGTACAGAGATTCAAATTTTTAAATTAGCTAGCCCTCTAGCCAATCAAATAAAGTCACAATAAGACTTACAACAGTCTTCAGCTCAGAAGAGAATAGGCTATCTTCTCCTACCACAAGTGTAGACCACAAACCTTCCTAATATAAAATAATTGGTATGAAGCCCAATTGCTTAAGTCAAAACAAAGACACTTTGAATAACAAATACAATAAGCCTTCACTAGCAATTCCCAGCTCAGAAGGGTGGATGCTACCCTCTCCTCCCAAAAGAGTATACACCACAAACCTTCTTAATGTAAAATAAGCAGTTTGGAGCCCAAGTGCTTAAAAAAGAACTTAGATACTTTTAGAATAACAGACCCAATAAGCCTTCAACCAGCAATTCCCATCTCAGAAGGGTATAAACTATCCTCTCTTGTCACGAGTGTAGATCACAAACCTTCCTAATTTAAAATACTTCATTTGGAGCCCAAGTGCTTAAACCAGAACAAAGACATAGAGTAATATGCCAATAAGCCTTCAACCAGCAATTCCCATCTCAGAAATGTGAAGGATACCCTCTCCTCCCACAGGAGTGTAGAACACATACCTTCTTAAAGGAATAAACAAAAAAGCAGAACACTTCAAACCCATTTTATAGCTCAGCAGCCTAAATGTCTTAATCCCAATGTGAAGTCTGCCATCCTAGCCAGATAGAATTTTGTAGATAATTCTATCATTTGTAAATATCAATGTAAGACACAGGATTGTTGTCTTAAATGAAAAAATACTGTTACAAAAATGTGGCAACAGTGCTCTCTACTGACCTAGTAAAAGCATGTTGTGACCCTTTGATCTAAAGTTGGCTCCAGTCAGTCTAGATGAAGACATTCTTTCTATTGTTTTAACCAAGAGTTAAATTGCTAGATTTAAACATGCAAATGTATTTGTATTGCTCCATTTTCTGACCAGCTGCAAGATAAAAAAGGGAAATGTTAAGAATGTAAATGCAGTTAATGTGTAGCCTGGGAACACCAGGAAAGTGAAAGAATGATGTAATGTTTATCAGAACTGCAATTTCAATTTAAACAGAGAGAATCAGAAGGCATTAAGTATTTTTGTCTTGACTATCCAACTCACAGCACTCTACCTGTTGTCTTATGTAAGTTATCTTAGACTTGTGTTTCTTTTAGAGATAGCTAGAACTAGAAAGATTAGACTGTTTTTCTATGATGTCAGAACTGTACTACTGATTTATTTTAAGTATTTCTGTGTGATCTCTAAACTCTTGACTAGCACTGACTGTAGTAGAAAGTATTGTCTTGTGGTTTTAATTATTATTAAATATTTTAAAACCTTTTAATTGTGGCTGGTTTGTGTAGAGATAATTTAAGCTCTAGAGTACATTGCATATTTATAGTGATTATTGTACCAAGTCACTTTAACAAGCCTTGACTGTTTAGTCACATCTACCAATTGGATAATAATATTGCACAGTAATAATTGGATGCCCTTTTAAGGGCCTTTGAGTAGCTGATAATTATTAGCTGGGTGGTGGCAGGGTACTACCGTATAGTCTGGGTAAATGGGGCACAGCTGGAGAACCTGTGCCAGCCTTCCCCAGAAGTGTCTGTGTGGTTGTGTAAACTCATCTCAAAGTGTGCGTGTGTGTCAGCTACTTGGGCAGGGACATGAAGCACTGGTTGGACAGAGAGGGTGCTGGAGATTTTAGCTTGCCCAGCTAGGCTAAGATCTGGACCCTATAGCTGTGCCAGTGGGGAGTCTTATTGGGGACCTGGAGAGCAAGGGAGTGACCAGCCCCAGACTGACTGTGATCTCTGTGTGCTCTTAAGGGAAATTGCACTTTACTGTGTGTATTTGTTATCCTTTGCTCATAAATGAGATGCCCTCTCTGATGTTAGTAGTGAGGATTGAGGCTCCTTGTTTGCTGGACCAGGACATGGGCATCACATTTGGGATATCCTCAAATTTGTGTTTGGCAGCAGTGGGATATCCACATCACATATTAATTAGTTGGCAAATACTAACTGGCTTGTAGTGGTGTGGGTAGAGTGAATCATGTAGCTTCTGTACAGTGAGCTTTGAAGGTGTTTTGTACTTTAAAACAGCTATGCAGTGAATAAGAGTTCAGATTACAATTGTTTTATTTCTTTTGTTAGCTTAGTTAGTCAGGGTGAGCAGGCAGCATGTCAGCAGAGGAGTATGGACAGCTGACAAGGAGCCAGCTGGCGGAGATGTACCAGGCTAGGGGACTGGTGCATGGAAACCTGACTAAGGCAGACCTGATTGCAGCCTTGGTTACAGCTGCATCAGAAAACAGCAACCAGGAGGACAATCAGACTGGCAGTGGAGATCTAATTCCCTCGGCCAATGGACAGCTCAACCTTTCTGCAGTGGACTTAAAAATCCAGCTGGAGCTAAAGAGACTTGAGTTGGAGGCCAGGCATGTGGAATTATTAGCAAATGAGAGACTGCGACATTTGCAGGCGGAGTAGAATGAGAAACTGTTAAGTCTGCACACTGAGGAACAAGAGAGGCAGAGGCAGCATGAGAAGGAGATGCTGACTCTTCACCAGAGTCATGGAGTTAATGGGGAAGGGAGTAACTGGACCACAGAAACACAAAGGGTCAGTAAATTTCTTCCGCAGTTTAAAGAGGGGGATAATTTTGATAGTTTTATTCATATGTTTGAGAGGGTATTTAAACAGTATGAAGTTGACCAAGGCCTCTGGGTACGGTTCCTGACCTCCAAACTCCATGGTAAAGCTGTAACTGCTCTGTCCAAAATGTCTGATGTTGCACGTCATGATTATACTGCTGTAAAAAATTGTCTTTTAGAACTGTTTAAGCTAACACCTGAAACATATAGGAAAAAGTTTTGTGAGCATAGACGCAAGGCAGATGAAAGTGTGTGTGAATATGTTGCTGAATTGAGCACTTATTTCCATAGGTGGGTGAGTGGATGTCAAGTCACCACTTTTGAAGGGCTGGCAGACCTTTTGGTGAGGGAACAAGCCCTTAGCACTTTTGCCTGAGGACATGAGGATCTGGTTAGCTGATAGACAATGTGCTACTTCAGATGAGTTGGGGAAGAAGGGAGACCTATACCTGGCAAGCAGGGCAACCCTGCACAGGAAGGGGACCCCCAGTACTGCTCATAGGTCTAAAGGAACCCATGGTGAGCAGCACAGACTGCCACAACATAATCTGCCAATAGCAGAGGAAGCCACTAGTCCAGGTACACATCCAGGAGCTAGGGTTAAATGTTTTGAATGCAACCAGTGGGGCCATGTGGCATACAGGTGTCCACGGAGGCAAGGTGGTGAACCAAAAGTGAAGGAGCCAGTAAGTGGGAAAGACAAAATGCCAATAGTATGTTGTCTTGAGACAACAGGGGTACCAAACTACCATCCTGCAGATATCCTAATAGGGAAGGATTTGGATGAGGCAGTACCATGTACGTCTGCAGTTACACGCGGTCAGGCTAGGAGACAAGCATGTGGTCTGGTAGCCTGGGGGAGAACCAGACTGCATACTTGCAGCCATGACTGGTGAGGTGGTTACTTCAGGAAGGGAGCTACTCTGTAGCAGTGAAACTGAAGGTGAGCCACAGCTGCTTGTGGGTACTAATGGTCCCTTGGACAGAGTGACTGCAAAGGTAGAGGTGAGTAGTAGTACCCAGGCTGACGGTGAGGCACCACTGTCAGAGGATGCCAGACTTCCTGTGGAAGGGGAGCTGGGAAGGGTTACAAGGAGAGAGTTGGGACAGGCTCATCTGTCAGACCCTACATTGCAAGGCCTGAAGCAGGTAGCTAGGGAGGCACCCGATTCTCAAGGAAAGGGGGAATCTTTATACCGGGACAAAGGGTTACTATACAGAGAGTGGACCCCTGAGGAGGGCTAGAAGTTGAGAGAGTACAGCAGTTGGTAGTGCCTAGAGCCTACCATCTGGTGCTTCTAGCCATAGCCCATGATATTCCCTTTGCAGGTCATATGGGCATAAAACATACAAAGAGGTGTATTATGCAGAACATCTATTGGCCTGAAATTTCCAGAGATGTAACAGGGTACTGCAGGACCTGTGATCAGTGCCAAAAGGTAGACAAGGCAGGAGACAAGGTGACAGCTCCTTTGATGCCTTTGCCTGTGATTGAGGAGCCATTTCAGAGGGTAGCTATGGATATTGTGGGTCCTCCTAGTACCCCAAGTTCCACAGGGAAAAAGGTATATCCTAGTGGTAGTGGATTATGCTACATGATACCCTGAGGCAGTGGCTTTGTCCTCCATTGAGGCAGAGAAGGCGGCAAATGCTTTGTTAAAGATTTTCAGCAGGGTAGGTTTCCCAAAATAAATACTGACTGACAGAGATGCCAATTTCATGTCAGACCTGCTGGCTTGTCTGTGGAAGTCCTGTGGGGTGAAGCACATGAAGACCACCCCCTACCATCCCCAGACTAATGGTCCTGTTGAGAGGTTAAACTCTACGATCAAGTCCATGCTACTGGCATTTGCAGATCAGTTTAAGAGGGAGTGGGACAAATATTTGCCCCATCTGTTTGCTTGCAGAGAGGTTCCCCAGGAATCCACAGGTTTTTCACCCTTTGAGTTGCTGTATGGGCATAGGGTGAAGGGATCTCTAGATTTAATTTGAGATGAGTGGGAAGGTGAGTGCGAGTCTCACAAGGAGTCTGTTGTGGCATACTTCCTAAACCTCAGGACAAGGCTCAAGGAACTCATGGGCTTGGCCCAGGAGAACATGGCAGAAGCCCAACAACAGAAAAAGGTGTGGTATAACAGGAATGCTCGAGCTAGAGAGTATGCTGTGGGGCAGCAGGTAATAGTTTTCAATCCTGTCAGATGCAACAAGCTGCAAGCAGCTTGGGAGGGACCCTACAAGGTGGTAGGAAAGGTAAGTGATGTTAACTACATGGTGGAACTGCTAGGCAGACAGTAGGGGTGCAAACTGTACCATGTTAACATGATGAAACCTTAACATGATAAGGAGGTCCTTGTGCTGAGCATTTGCAGTGGACTGCAGGAGGAGTCTGAGGGAGATCTGGGGACTGGTCTCCTCAGTGAGGCTTGGGCTAACACCTCAGTGGAAGGGGTAGCAATGTCCGAGCAGCTATCTCCTACCCAGGTTTGAGAAATCCGAGCAGTGCTGCAGGAATTTGGGGCATGTTCACTGGGAAACCAGGGTGCACTCACCTGGTGCAGCACCAGGTGGATACAGGACCCCAAAGGCCTAGTAAGCAGGCCCCTTATAGGGTGCCTGAGAGAGTCAGACAGACTCTGAGGGAGGAGGTACAGGAGATGTTGGAACTTGGGGTGATTCAAGAGTCCAACAGTCGCTGGGCCTCCCCAGTAGTGCTGGTGACAAAGAAGGATGGCATCACCAGGTTCTATGTGGACTACAGGAAATTAAATAGTCACACAGAGTTGGATGCTTACCCCATGCCTAGGACAGATGAGGCCCTACAGCAGCTGGGTGGGGCTAAGCATCTTACAACCATTGATCTTACCAAGGGTTACTGGCAGGTGCCCTTGACTCCCAGTGCTAGAGAGAGGTCAGCCTTTGTGACTCTTTTTGGCTTGTATGAGTTTTCAAAGATGCCCTTTGGGATGAAGAATGCCCCAGTGACTTTCCAGAGGCTGGTAGAGTGTATCCTAGCAGGAGCAGGAGAGTTTGCCCTTGCTTACCTGGATAATATTGCCATCTACAGCCATTCCTGGCCAGAGCACCTACAGCATGTCAGGGAGGTGCTTGGCAGACTACAGAGGGCAGGGTTGACCATTAAGCCGAGCAAATGTCAGGTGGATATGGCAGAGGTCTCCTACCTAGGACATAGAGTGGGGATAAGGTAAGATAAGGCCAGAACCTGCCAAAGTGGAAGCCATTCAGGCATGGCCTACACCTGTTACTAAAAAGCAGGTGAGGGCATATTTAGGGACAGCAGGGTACTACAAAAAGTTTGTCCCCAGTTATAGTACCATAACTGCTCCCCTCAGACTTGACAAGGAAGAACAGGCCAGATAAGGTAGTGTGGACCCCATCATGTGAGCAGGCATTCCAGATGCTTAAAGAAGCTTTGGGAGGACCCCCTGTGTTAGCCAGTCCAGATTACAGCAAAGAATTTGATGTGCAGGTGGATGCTTTGAACCATGGGGGTGGGGGGAGCTGTACTTAGCCAGATTTCTTCAGAGGGAGAAGAGCACTCAGTGGCTTATCTGAGTCATAGGCTCCAACCCACGGAGGAATGCTATTCAGCTGTAGAAAAGGAATGTCTAGCCATAGAGTGGGCATTGCAAAAACTTCAGCCTTATCTGTATGGAAGGAAATTCACTGTTATGACAGATCACAACCCCCTAATATGGTTAAACAGAGTCAGCCAACAAAACGCCAAGTTTCAAAGATGGAGCCTAGGGTTGCAAGCATATATGTCAGTGCAGCACCACAGTGGGAGTAGGAATGCCAATGCAGATAGTCTGTCAAGGCAGGGAATGGGGTGAGGTACACTCAGATAGACCTAACCCTTTCAATCTACGTTTCTCAAGGGTCACATGAAAAACTAGCTTGAGTTGTCTGGGGGGATGTGAAGGCTGCCAGCCTAGCCAGATAGAATTATCTATAAAATTCTATAATTTGTAAATATCAATGTAAGACACAGGCTTGTCTTAAATGAAAAAAAATGCTGTTACAAAAATGTGGCAACAGTGCTCTCTACTGACCCAGTAAAAGCATGCTGTGACCCTTTGATCTAAAGTTGGCTCCAGTCAGTTTAGATGAAGACATTCATTCTATTGTTTTAACCAAGAGTTAAATTGCTAGATTTAAACATGCAAATGTATTTTTATTGCTCTGTTTCCTGACCAGCTGCAAGATAACAAAAGGGAGATGTTAAGAATGTAAATGCAGTTAATGTGTAGCCTGGGAACACCAGGAAAGTGAAAGAATGATGTAATGTTTATCAGAACTGCAATTTCAATTTAAACAGAGAGAATCAGAAGGCATTAAGCATTTTTGTCTTGATCATCCAACTCACAGCACTCTGCCTGTTGTCTTGTGTAAGTTATCTTAGACTTGTGTTTCTTTTAGAGATAGCTAGAACTAGAAAGATTAGACTGTTTTTCTGTGATGTCAGAACTGTACTACTGATTTATTTTAAGTATTTCTGTGTGATCTCTGAACTCTTGACTAGCACTGACTGTGTAGTAGAAAGTATTATCTTGTGATTTTAATTATTTATTACTAATATTTTAAAACCTTTTAACTTTGGCTGGTTTGTGTAGAGATAATTTAAGCTGTAGAGTACATTGCATATTTATAGTGATTATTGTACCAAGTCACTCTAATAAGCCTTGACTGTTTAGTCACATCTACCAATTGGATAATAATATTGCACAGTAATAATTGGACACCCTTTTAAAGGGCCTTTGAGTAGCTGGTAAATATTAGCTGGGTGGTGGCAGGGTACTACCGTATAGTCTGGGTAAAAGGGGCACAGATGGAGAACCTGTGCCAGCCTTCCCCAGAAGTGCCTGTGTGGTTGTGTAAACTCTTATCTCAAAGTGTGTGTGTCAGCTACTTGGGTAGGGACATGAAGCACTGGTTGGACAGAGAGGGTGCTGGAGATTTTAGCTTGCCCAGCTAGGCTGAGATCTGGACCCTATAGCTGTGCCAGTGGGGAGTCTTATTGGGGACCTGGAGAGCAAGGGAGCGACCCAGCCCTGGACTGACTGTGATCTCTGTATGCTCTTACGGGAAATTTCACTTTACTGGGTGTATTTGTTATCCTTTCCTCATATATGAAACTCCCTTCTCTGGTGTTAGTGGTGAGGTTTGAGGCTCCTTGATTGCTGGACCAGGGCACGGGCGTCACACCCAAAATAAACATATCAAATACTCACTACAACAGTCAGCCCTTCCCAGCTTATCCACTGCTCTTTTGATCTCCAAGATGCCTACCTCCATATCAAGATACTAAATATGTCATTGACATTTTTGGGCTTTCAGGATAGAGACCATCATTAATAATAGAGGGCTTTCCGCCTCAGCATCAGAGTGTTCAATAAGCATGCATCATTTGGAAAGTCATGGCTCAAAAAGGTTTCTGCTCAATATGCCCTTTTCCCTGGGAGAAATGGTCAACTATGAGAATTCCTAGTTGCTTCCAGCTCAATCTCTAATATTCAAAGTTTCTAACTTAAGTGCTACTGCACATTGAGCTTCTCTCTCCAAGGACAGGGCCTTATAACTCAAGTGGGGGTAGCTGTTTACATTCATTTGCCTCAGTTATGTTCCAATGGAAACATGTTTCAACACTTCAGGTTTCATGGCAGCTTCCATTATCATGACCACTCAAGCCAGATTCCATATGAGGTTTCCTTACTAGACAGAATGAGTCCAGTGGTTCCAGAAACTTGGTCCTCTCTTCTATGCAATCTAGATATCAGAAAATTGTGAATCATACCTGTAATGGTGGTTAGATATAGACAACTATTTTTCAGGGACCTCATTTCAGCTTTACAAACTTCATGCTACAGTGACCACAGCCTTATATCCTCTAGGGTGGGAAGAGGGGGGACTACAATGTGCAGACAGCACAGAATTCCTGGATGCCTGAAGAATGTCATTGGCATATTAACATTCTGGAGATAAGGGCAGGTCTTACATTCCTCATGGCCTTTCAGGGTTCTTTCTAAAAGGGAGTTTTCTTGAAAAATGATGGCAATAGTCTAATAAGTCAGCAAGTGAGGGGAAGCACATTACTACCCACATTGCCCAAGAGATAATAATATTTCAGTGGGAAATCAAGTCATAATCACTTCATGTTGCACTGTGAATACCAGGAGAGTACAGTTTTGTTGTGCACAGACTCAACTATTATTTGTTGATACCCTATGATAGGGTCCCTCCCTAAGCTACTCAGTTGGAAACAATCTTTCAACTGTATCTGCCTCATTGACCAACATGATGCATCCCAATTTCTTTTCCCTGATTCCTCTTCCAAAGGACGAGGTCAAAAGTGCTCTAGCTGATTAATGGCCAGATGGACTCTTCTGTGCTTCCTACATTTCTGCTGAGGCCAACAGTCATCCAAGCAGCTAAGTTTGTCAAGCCAAGAAACACTTGATTCACTTTCTTAAATCCTTTTCTTCTACAGAAGATAATCTCTATTTCCCCTCATGGTGCTGCTGTTTTACCCTTTAACTTAGTCTTACCCAACCCTTCCCTTTTTTGGTTGATGGCTCTGTTTCTTAAATTCCAGTGACAGCCAGAGAGTCTGTTTTTTCCCAAAGAGCAGCTTCTATGCTTTCTTTCTCTCAGAAGTCTAATATCTAGAAAAAGGACATATTTTTCTGTTTGGATGACTACAAAGGTTTATGTCCTTACCCCTTCTTATGGTTCAGATATTTTTTGATTTTGAGCTCAGTTATTCTCTCATCAAGGTTAATTTGATGGCCATTACTAATTTTTAGCTGGTGTAGGTTCTTCTTCCCCTGCCTCTCTAAAGATCTCTATGGGGGGGTGCTGTGATTTATCAAGTTGTATTTTACTAACATTTAGTGTCTCATATATATATATTATTGAATTTTCTATTTCAGGCATTTTAGTATATTGGATCACATTTTGTTGCATGTACTGTGTAATGGTATCTACAAGCTCAGACGACTTAAATGAAAGGGAAAACATAACTTTCTTTATCTTTAACTTCCCCCTTTTGTCCAAGTTTTTGCAAATTCAGAGAGAATATTTTTACAGATTACACCTGTGTGAGCAAAGGCAGCTCAGTGAAGGGAGGAGTGCAAGAGGTTGCAAAATTAAGGTTTTGCATTTTTGCAGTGTTGTGAATTGCAGTGTTTTGTGTTGTTTGTGTACTTTGATTTAGATTGTTTAGTTACATTTTGTGCCTTGACTAATTGGTATGGGGTATTTTATTCAAGATCTATGATAAGGCTTTCTGCAAGGTACTTACCACCTCAGAGCCCCATTTAGAGGCACCATTCTTCCATGGCATATTTTCTTTGTGCTTAAAATATAAAATCTCTTGCCATTTGAATTGCAGCCTCTGAATGCATGCAGGTCGTTGTTGGAAATCCTTCTTCTTAATAGCCATTACATCATCTGAGAGAATCCTTGAGTTATGACTTACAAGCTCTTATTACCATCTGTTCATTTCTTTTGCTAAAGTAAAGCTGAGCATGAAGATTCTAAACATACCCTTTTAATGTATTTAACTGATTCCACAGACATCTGACATAATAAATTCAGAAATCCTGTTTCTTTAACTCCCAAGGTTCATTTACTAGAACTAAGGCTACTCCTTGGCATTTTTTCAGTAAGGCAGCCATAGCTGACATCTATACAACTGCAACTTGGCCTTCTTTAAACAATATCAGGAGCTGCTACAAGATGAACTTTATTTTTTAAAGGAGACCAATGCCCTAGCACACACAACCTCATGTTTCCATTCTTGATCCCTATTACTTTATGAAGCTAGCAACAGAGCATATTGATTTTCTTTAACCTAGAATATGTGGTTTAGCATACTGTAAAACCTAAGCCTTCCACAATAAACCCTACATTTTTGTGAAACCTCCAAACACATTATTGTGAAAGTGAATTGCTCCTGAATGTAAAAGGTGGCTTTGTAGAATGATTGTTCTTTGTGGTTGTTATAGAAAAGTACCACAACGAATGATCACTCTAAAAAGCAAAGGCATAGTTAGTAAGCAGTTGGAAGTAAAACATCTGCTCCTTATATTACAACTTTGCTTAACATCTGCTCCTTATATTACAATTTTGTTTTCAGAACTCTCATTCATAGTGGTTGTTAAAGAAATGAAGCACAATGAACGATTGTTCTAAAAACGAAAGTTTTAATATAAAGAGAAGTTGAAAAGCATGAGAAACTGCATGCCATACCTCTCAGCTGCTTAGAGCTAGAACTCTGGACAAAGATAAAATGATGATGGGAGCAAAAGACCATAAATAGGGACAGATTTTAAATATTGACCTTGAAAGCTTAGAAAGTTACTAAAATAGCAAGACTTACATTAGGTTTGATTGCCTGAAGGAGGTGAAATCTGAAACGAAAAAAGCATGTCATTACATACCAACTTCAAAAACTGCAGAAGGGACTGCAGAAGGGGACCACAATGAATGATCCTTCTTAAAACCAAAATATAATGTAACATCAGTTGTTAGGCACAAAGTAAAACTGCATGTGTTTGTAAGTGCTTAACAACTGTTGGTTGCATTACAACTTTGTTTTTAAAACAATCATTCATTGCAGTTGCAACAGAAACTACATCAGCAAAAAAAAGAAATGAATGAATGAATAAATAAAAATGGTAAAATAATTCAGGATACTACAGAAAAAACCCTGAACATCTGTACAGTTATTTCCTGTGCAGAAACAGGTGGGAGCAAAGATGCAGAAAAGCTGCAAGTGGAAGTCTGATTTAAATGTGATAGGAATGCAAATCTGAGATGTAGTCAACAGTGGGAGCCAAATAAGGATTAGGGTTGAAGATGTACAGGAAATTTAAAAGAAAAATGACACTGTGGAGGGGAATGTGAGTGTGGTGATGAAGTGGGGGTTACTTTGGTCAGCTTTAGTTTGGACCCAAATTTTAACCACTGGGATTGTCCCTTTAAGTTCATATGCAGTTTTGAACTTAACTTTTTCCTGTACGTAGGTCTCAAACATTTCATATCTTAAACAGTTCATAAGTAGTTTTCAAACAGTTTGTAAGAAGCTCTCCACAAACAGTTCTCTCAAGTAGGTCTCACGTTTTAACTCTTCAGCAATGCAATTCTCCTCTTAATCATTTTCCAAGATTTTCACTTAAACAGTTCTTCTCTGAACCTGTCCATATTCAGCTCTTGCATCAAGCAGTTATAAAGCAATTATCTTAAGCAGTTCATAGGCAGTTCTCAAGCAGCTTTTAATCAGTTCACAAATCAGTTTTGAAGCAGTGTTTCTTGTAATGTAATCACCTTAAGCAAGCCTTAAGCAGTTCTGTACTTCTCAAACTCTCCTAAACAGATATTTTATTTATTTTTATTTAACATTTGTTTACAGAGAAAGTCTGACTTAAGAGTGAAGCCAATTTCAGTGGAGGCCCATGGAAAAATGCTCCAGACTCATGTCTTTGAAATGTGGGAGGAAACCCACATGAATGCAGGGAGGCCATGCAGACTCCACACAGAAGGCACTCCAGCCGAGAATTGAACCAGAGAACCTCCTGCTGTGAGGCGACAATGCTACTCACCTTTCAAGCAGCTCCCAAGCACTTTCTACTTTAATCAGTTCATAAGCAGTAATAAAATGGTTCTCCGTTTAATCAGTTTTTAAGCAGTTCTCCTCAATCAGATCGTAAGCAGTTCTGTGTTTCTTAAAAAGCTCACTTAAGCAGTTCTTATGATGTTTGCAAGCAGTTCTTTTTGGCTGCCACCAGAATTAAACTTAAGGCCTTTGGTGAGTCAGATCATGTGTCCCAGCTCAAAAAAAATCATCTCCTTAGTTACACCCATTTGCTAACCCAATATTTCTGACAAAGAAGTTTGAAGGGAATTTTTAAAGTCTATCAATTAATTATAAACATAGAATATATGCTCCCAGTTACCTCTTTATTCCCCATCACACCTCCAGCATTTGCTATCTACATGAGGACAAATTCTTTGGAGTCTGCTTGGGGTATAAAAATACCTATGCAAACAATTCCAATCAAAAATTCTAAACCTTCTAGATTTTGTTGCATACTTGGGAGCCATACACTTTCTCCAATTCGTCTCTTGTAAATTACTTATCCAATCTCTATTCCCAATCTTTTCTAACCTCCACTGATTGATTATCACATATTTTATATGGCCTACTAATTATCCCTTTTTAACAGCATCTTCTGCTCTTCTCTACCAAGAACATCTTTTTTCACTTAGGATTCACTATCCCTTTCTCTTTGTCTATACTCTGATATCCATCTCTGGAAGGCAGGCAGCCTCTAGCCTTCTGTCCAAATGTCTTCTTGGTTCATTCTATTCTATCTTTCTTGCTTTGGTTATTTGCTCCCTATACATTGGTTTGTTTGCATTTTTCTCCAGAAAATTCCAGTCCCCTCTTGCATGCTCTCTGCAGCCATACTTGCAGTCATCCCTGTCTGCAAAAATCTCCTTTTTCCATTCTCATGTTGGCTTACTTCTTGGAATACTTTCTGCTATGTTCTGAATATAGTATTCTACATTGCTGTTGTTACTCTCCTTATGGATCTGTATCCAAAATCCCATTATCTCTTTTGTTGAATTTCCCCATTTCACCATCCCTTTCTAGTTTGAATTAGAACATTCTGCTTGTGTTATGTATATGTGTCTTAATTGTGTAGCTCTAAAATGTCCCTTTAAGTCAGGTAATCCTAAAGCAACTTATTTATTGGAAGGATCAACTTATCCCACTTAACTGTTGCCCCCTTCCCCTCCCAGATAAATTCCTTCAACTCTATTTATTGTCCACAACTACTTCTCTGGTTGATAAAAATATGCCTGACCTGTACATAAAACTAAAGGGACTAAAACATTTTCCTTGATGTTATCGTACTATCCATATCTATAAACAAGAGCTTCCATTTTTTTCTGGCTTTGTATTATCTTTTGTTTGGTCTCTTCCTACATATCCTTAGTAGCCTTTTTCTGGATTTATCATGTAAAAAAAATATCTGCAAATAAAGTCAACTTTTCTTAATTACCACAGCAGTTATATCCTTGAATGTCTCATTTTCTTTGCTAATGGCTCTAAATATAAAACAAATAAAGGGGAAGAGGATACCCCTACCTGGTTCCACTGTTCAAACACAACTTACCGGAGAGGAACCCATCCACTTCAATTGTAGCCCCTTTGGTTTTTTAATTCCC